>NW_010547940.1:0-25129 GCF_000687285.1 Phaethon lepturus | reverse complement strand
AGGGCTGCTCTCAATCCTTTCATCCCCCAGCTTGGATTGATACTGAGGGTCGCCCCGATGCAGGTGTAGGACCCTGCATGTGGCCTTGTTGAACCTCATGAGGTTCCACAAGGGCCCACTAATTAAGCTTGTCCACGTCCCTCTGGATGGCATCCTGTCCCTCAGGCATGTCAACCGCACCACTCAGCTTGGTGTTGTCTGCAAACTTGCTGAGGGTGCACTCAATCCCACTGTTTATGTCATTGATGAAGATATTAAAGAGTACTGGTCCCAGTACGGACCACTGAGAGCCACTGCTCTTCACCGATCTCCATCTGGACATTGAGTTGTTGACCACTACCCTCTGGATGCGACCATTAGTTCCTCATCCACTGAATAGTCCACTCATCAAATCCATATCTCTCCAATTTAGAGAGAAAGATGTTGTGGGGGACCATGTCAAAGGCTTTACAGAAGTCCAGGTAGATGACATCCATAGTTCTTCTCTTGTCCACTGATGTGGTCACTCCATCATAGAAGGCCACTAGGTTGGTCAGGCAGGTCTTGCCCTTGGTGAAGCCATGCTGGCTGTCTCGAATCACCTCCCCGTCCTCCATGTGCCTTACCATAGCTTCTAGGAGGATCTGTGTCATGATCTTTCCAGACACAGAGGTGAGGCTGGCGGGTCAGTAGTTCCCAGTGTCCTCCTTGCTACCTTTTTTAAAAATGGGTGCAATGTTTCCCTTTTTCCAGTCTCCAGGGACTTCACCTGACTGTCAGGACTTTTCATATATCGCTACCATCCCTGCTGCAAGCAATACTAGGATGTCCCAGATGAGAGCCTAGCACCTGAAGAAAGCTGTCTGCTCATTTCCTTGGGTAATCATGTGTATGGCCTGTTAACTCTGTGTATGCACTGAACTATAGAAGTGCAGAGGAATGTTTTCTTTTCTTTAATCTGTCCTGACAAAAGGTATTTTAAACCTTAATTTAGCCCATGATAGCTAACTTTACAGTCTCTATGTCAACAGAAGACATCAAGATAAAGTTCTGGATTCAGAGAGACATGAATAGGTTAACAGCATAAACAGATAAACTTGTCTTTAGTTTTAAATCAGTCAGGTATAAGGTCACATGGCATCAGTCTAAAAATAGACATCACTATGTGTATATACACACACATAAGGAGGAGATGTTCCATACATCACCTCCATATCAAGAGGACAATTGAAAGCGCGAAGCAGCGTTGAGATTGTGGTGAGACCAAGACTGAAAGAGAATGGGGGATTCTAATATGTATGACATATTCAGTATGACACTGAAGCTCAAAGCCAAAAAAAATACATATCCTCTTTTACAAAGGCCAGCATTTGTTCATCTTTCCATTCTGATTTCTGTTTGATGCTCCTCAAATTTGAGGCAACAGAAGTAATATGCTAAACTGCCACTTTCTCTATCTCTTAATTCCCTGCCTCTTAGTTAGGTTTCTGAAACTCAGACTTTACTTCCCCTAATTTGGGATAACTTAAGCTGAACTTCCAGGCTGAAATGCCTTTGCTTGTGGTAAGAGCAGGGATCTTTCTTCAATGGGAAAAACAAATATTTTTATTGCATTGCAAATACAACAAAGGCAGCAGCAGGCATAATTTACCATCACCTGAGCTCTACCAAATTTCACATATCGTTAGAAATAGCCAGATGATACTGCTGAGAGTTTGCGTTGTGCTTCCTCATCAGCTGGTAAACCCCAAACTGTCTTGCAGGGGATGCACAAGTACTGTTGCCTTCTGATGTTAGCTGTCATTTGTTATCCACTTACCTTATCCTCCTGGAGTTTCCTTGTTGTATGCAGCTTTTGTTTTCTTCTGACATCTTTTCCCACAGAAGTGTTTCTGTAACATGCTCTTCACATTTCTCTTGCTCTGTCTAGCACCTGTAATAAATATGAACATGAATGCTCAGGCTCTAAACAACGGCTTTGAGCTGTAACTATTTAATAATAAAAAGCCTTATGTGTTATTAGTTCTCTTATAGTGTGGTGCTGGGAATGGCATAGCTTAGATGAGAACATTTTCCATTGAAGATACATTCTCAGAACAGGTGCCTTGTAACAACCAGTCGACTCTTCACAACTTTTTTCCAGACTTGGTATTCACATAAGAAAAACAAGATGGGCCTTTTGAAAGCTTTAGCTACAGTATTAGTAGAAATAGGTAAGATTTCCATTACTTTTTTTTTAATGGGCATTTGATGAAAAAAAAATTTAGGATGAGTTATTTATTCTAAGGGCAGCAGTTGGTATTTTGTTAAGCATAAGTTTCTGTTCTATATCATACCATACCTGGAAGGAAGCTAGTGTCTTTTTTCTGCAAATCTGCAGTGTGAGATTTAGTTACCCTTACGTTGTAAAGATCTGCTTCTGCAGTGGTTTATGAAACTATGATTCAAGCTTTTACATCTCTGGATTAATTTCTTTTTGTCTTCCACAGAGGAGGAAAAATCCCTTCTTTCTATAGCTCATTCATTTTTACAGCTCATTCATTTTTACATTTCCTTCTGTGTCATACCCCTCTCTATTAACACAAAGACTCCTTTTATTTTATATGCCTGTAAAAAGCAGCAGGCTTCTCTCTTAATCAGTGTTGTCTAGGTTCATTGCTGGAGGGCCTAGGTCATTAGTAATAAGGGTCATTACTTGATGTTTCCAACACACAGAGACTTTCAGATGATATCTCCCTCCCTCCCTCCCTTAATCTCCTAGTGACTAGAAATATGCCTAGCCTCATGTTATTATTTTATTTTCTTAAAGAATAAACATGCAAACTCCTGGAAACAAAAGCTCTATAATTGTGGTGGTGTGTGCACAATAGATGTGAAGGTATGACAGAGCACACAAGACCTAAAAGCTGAGGCATGGGGGAAGAGTAACAAGTGCCTGCTATCAGATTCACCTCAGGTTCCTACAAGGAGCTGAATCAAATGCTGAAGAAAAATCCCACAGAGCCCTAAGGCTGCCATGTCATGCCTGCCCTCATTACCTTACATCCTAGCCTCCTCTGATTCCTAGCATCCTGATTGAAAAGACACTTTGTGGTAAAAAGCTGTGTTTGAATCACTTTGAAAGCCAAGCTCCTCTAGTATTTTTCCCGGCAAATGTTTTTCTCGTATCTTTGAGCTTATTAAACAAAACGATCTTCTGAAGCTTCTTGGAGTGCGAGCATAACTCTGTTGCCCTGAATAATGGCAAAAATAGCAAATCCTAAATGCAGTGTTTTGTCCAGGGTTTTAATCAGCCTTGCTTCTGAATGTTAACTCGTCTTTATGTTTTCCTTCCCCTTCTTATTTCAGCTTCTATCATCTTCCCCTCTGTCTTCACAATTAAACAAATGACATGTAGTTAGTGCACGATTTAGTTTAGTTTTTGGTTGCTTGATTTAATTTTTTTTACACTAAGAATGTATTTTAAAAGAAGGAAAATACAACTTAGGTGCTTTGTTTGTACCGAGATGGGAATCTTGGAAAATAAAATTCTGTCATTAAAGAGCTTTCAGATGGCTTCTCCAGAGGAAAAAAGGTATTTATAGTAGAACTCGATAAAGCCCCATTCTTCCAACTTTCATTCAGTAAGAGCAAGATGAGAGAAGAGAATGGTACAAGAATTCATGCTCTCTACAACTACCTGAAAGGGGGTTGTGGTGAGGTGGGTGTTGGTCTCTTCTCCCAACTAACTAGCGATAGAACAAGAGGAAATGGCCTCAAGTTGCAACAGGGGAGGTTTAGATTGGATATTAGGAAAAATTTCTTTTCTGAGAGAGTGGTCAAGCATTGGAACAGGCTGCCCAGGGAGGTGGTGGAGTCACCATCACTGGAAGCCTTCAAAAAACATGTGGATGTGGTGCTTCAGGACATGGTTTAGTGGGCATGGTGTTGTTGGATTAATGGTTGGACTTGATCTTAAAGGTCTTTTCCAACCTTAACGATTCTGTAATTCTGTAATGCAAATCTAATTCTGTTTTTTAAATCCTCACCTCCCTGTTTCTTCTGTTCTGCAATGTACAGAGAAGAGTGTGTCCATAGTTCATTTCTTTCCTGAACTGTATGCCATCTGAGGTTTTCCTGAGAGTTATTAAAATACTTTCGAGGAGGGATTTTGGGAGGTGGGAAGTTAAGTGTGTTTAACTTGAGCCAAGGATCAGATCTAAAGAGCAAAGGGTGACCCATGGCAAACACTAATAACTCCTAAAGTCTACATTCATTAAACTTTTGGACAAATTTTAAATTTATTTGGCCACCTGTGTCACTGCTGGGTACTCTCCAGCTTTTCAAATGGCTTTCTTTCCTGAGCAGAACACAGTGAAAGAGGAGTCTTGCATAAGCTGATCCCACTCCCTTTTACTTCAGCCACAACTTTCCTCAATGCTGGACCATGCCTGCCAGCCTACAACACTTTTCTCTTTCTGGGCCATCACGGTAGACCCCATCCTGCAATTACACATCAGCTCTTTTAGCAACTCTATCCAGTTCTTTCAGAAAAATTGTAACTGAAAAATGCTCATTGGAAAAATAACAAAAGGAATTGTCAGATAGACATGTGAAAGGAAGATAAACGTCAGCTCTAATGACTTCCAAGAAAATAAATGTTTTGTCAAGTTAAAGCCCCCTTGCTTCTCCCATGGCTGGCTTTTAAAGTATTGCTTCATAAATTGAATTCTTGGGCATACAAGCAGTTCCTAAAGATCAGTGATAAATCATAAAGAGTTACACTTTGAAGAATGCTTGCTTTCTTTATTAAGAAACATAGTGCTATTCACAATTGCTCTGTTATTGCTTAGTATGTTCAGAGGATGGCCTTTAAGACTTAGTAGTGATGTTTTCCACATGTATTCTTAGGGGCCTTGAAAAAGCCTATAAATAGAAAGCCTTGCAGTGCTGCACTGAGATAGTTTGGTGTCGTTGTGCAGATGGGTTAGCTGTGGCAGAGAGATAATAAATGACCTTCTCTATTTCATATGACAATTCTGTTTGCCAATTTTCAGGTCTTTGCTCATCCCAGATTTCACTATTTCATTTATTCTTTAACATGCCAGTTTTATAGACGGGTGAAGTTAAGTGCGCAGTGGAATGTGAGTCTTGGAAAACTGTATCAGTTCATCAGAAAACACAACGTTATTTAGAAATGGTCTGATCCACATAATGTGTGACTATACTGCACTGGCTTGAAGTTGGAGGAACAAAGCAAAGTGAATTAAGTGCTTCTTATGGGGATCACTTTTTTTGCATGTCTGAACTTGACATGAGAGATTAACCATTCTCACTGGGAATCGCAGAGGATATGAATTTTAAGAGATATATTTCTGAAGACTCTTCAAAACAAAGCAAAAAGTCAGTTTCTTTGTCCCAAAAAAACAGAGCTGCTCATTCATCGCGATCTTACTCTGTTCTGTGGCATGTAATTTCATTGAATGGAAGCACATAGTATAGAATAGCCCTGTAGTATTCATTTTTTAAAATGCAATCATTTGTAGAATTAGTATAATTTGAATGATTTCCTATTGGCTTATGTTCTCTCTTCCTTTTCTGTGCAGTTAGATTTTGTATTGTTTTATTGCATGTTTTATTTGCTTTATATACTTGGGTTTATTAATATGTAATAAATTTAAAATGAAGTGTAAAATTATGTGGATATTAAAAACAGAATACATTTTTGTCATCTGCGTGCATCTGACTGCCACCAAGCCGGGAAAGCAAATAGAATATCAATACTGAAGACATATGTAATAAACATGAACCCTACATATATTTGTAAAGATATTTATAGCAGAATAATCCCAATTTTGTTTTAAAATTATGAATTAATGCACATTTCCTCAAGGAACAAGGGAATAATAAAAAATCCTACGTATATTTAAAACAGAGGTATTTCTAATTATACATGGGTTTAATTGTTCAGTAGATGCATTTAAAAACAAAATAATACTTAATACTGGTTAGCCACGATTAAAACCAAACTGGCTTTAACAACCCCATGAAAATCTAGATCTGTTAGAAGAAAAATAAATCACTTAAGGGCAGCAGCTCACACTGTGCTTAGGTGAATCTGTAAGTATAATAAAGTGAGGTTTGGAGGAGGAAGCTGAAGAAGATAGAATTATGTGGATTATGAGAGAAAAGTTGCCTTTGACAGGAGCAGCCTCTGTGCACAGGGGCCAACAAGAAGCCCACCAGCCTGGGTGCTGGATTCAGTAAAGCTGTAGTAAAATGTATGATGGGGAAAACCCTGCACCAGCAGGATGATCTAACTCTAATTTTGCATGATGCTTACAGAAAGGTAATTAACTCAAAAAAACACAGGGAACTTGTAGTAAGTGATACCTGGAAAGATTAGTATTTAGAGTAATGCAGGATGTGTTTGCTGTGGGTGTAAAACTGACTCCTTGGGCAAAGCTTTTAACAAGCATCAGTGCCTGTTATATCATATAATCATTTACCTCCGGTGGCTTAGGTCAAACTGTATCCTTCCACAAAAATGAAAAAGCCAATTGATGCATGTTAGGCTGTAGCACTGTGGAGAACAGAATGAGGGTATGTTGTTTTCCAGAAAGCCATTGGGTTTTTTGCCTTTGAAATGCACTGGTTGGTGTTGCAATACCTCATTAAAGCTGGCTGCTGCAGGAGAGTTCCCTGAGTTTACTTAGAGGCTCGCAGGGTTTCTTCTGATACGGCTTCTGATTTTTCTGGCTGAAAAGGACAACAGATACAACAAATGTCCCCAAATCACACTTATATTGCCTAATCCAGTGAGTTGAAAGATGTCATTAATGTGCTACTGTTGCATTCATTATTATGAGGCTGGTTAGATGCAATCAAAGTTTTCTGTGTTGCAGGAAAGATGGGGATTCTTGACCTAAGAGATATTTAAGGATTTAACTCTGCACCATTTTTCCAGCTGATAACTGCTTGTTGGGTGCCTATCAGATCAGAAAAAATATGCTAGTGTACACTGTTGTTGGCCATTATCATCATAACCGTAGTATTACCATGCAGCTTAGCAGTCACTGTGATGCTGGCTCTCATCATTTGGGGCATCTAATTCCCACTAAAATAAAAAAAAGACCTTTTATCTAAGTTCCTCAGTGGAGCTGATTCTTTCTGAAAACAGTTGGTAGTAAACTAGGGTCTTGTAGTATACAGCCCTTCATGATTGATCATGGTTTTAAAACAGATTTTCACTGGAAATTGCCTTTATTCAAACTTAGAAACTACCAGTATTGCTGCCAGCTGCTGAGCAGGGTTAAAATGAACATTATGAAATAACCATGTAATCCAACTGGATTTTTGGGTAGGCTTTAGCACCTGATTCAGAACTCCTAGTTCATGTTGGTAGACTTTGATTCACATCTGTTACCAGGAGAGGAACAAATGTAAATTGTAAAATGTTTTTCTCCTTCTTTCTCTGCTCTCCCCCTGCACTTAAAGTTTTGCCCTTAATTAGGTTATCGATCTACCATAGAGTGGTTCTACCATTAACAAGCACTGGCTTTCTTCAGAGCTAATGAGCAGGGAGGACTTAAAAAGAGAAGTGAAGCAATGAAGATCATGTTAATGAAATCCATCTCCACAGCTGTTACAGACTTCAACCAGAATGTGAATAAATAGGGGCTCAGGACTCTGGAGTGTAAGAAGATGTAAAAATGTGGTATTTTAATTTTCTTTGGCAGGTACCATTACATTCTTAATTGTTCTGTCTAAATACACAATTTAGGAAACTTTAATCTGTTGTGATGACAATACGGAATAGACTATATAATTTCTCGCAAACTGTTATTGTGACCATCTTGTTTTGCTTTTTTCCTTCTAAACCATGTGTCCTTTTGCTAGACTTTCAAAAAATGTTGGAAAATACTACATTTCACTCCATCTCTAACATATAGGTGCAGACTTTCTTTGGTTTTCTTTTTAAATTCCTCCAAATTGAAACAGGGAAGACTATAGGGCCATGAAACAAGGCTAAAATGCAGTTTATATTCTAATTTATGTTAATAAAGAGGGGAAAAGAAACAGCACATTTTTAAAATAGGGATTTATTTATATTAAATTTGTATTAAATTACATTTATATTAAAATCATTAATGTCTGCAAGTTGTACCATTTGAATATGTAGATGGCTGGTATCCTGAAGAATACATCATCTATTGAAAAATCTTGATAAATTACTAGTGCTGCCAACTGAGGATGGATGACATAATTAAAGACAGCATTTGATTGGGAAAACTCTGAAAGTCTGCAAGCAAAACAAACCTAACATAAGCCCTAGGTCATCAAATTTTGGTCCCTTATCCCTGGACTATTTCTGTTTTGTTCTTGCAAAAACCAGACAACAGATAAAATTTTAAAAATGTCCATTGTGAAAAGACGAAAACTTTCAAGTCACTTTTAAACCTCTTTGAATACATTGAAGCTGTGTGGGCCATAGAGGGGAGTAAGATTGTTGGCATATTCGTGGGGAAATCTCATGGGCTCAAGTGTCACTCAAGGCAGGTGACAGCTGAACAGGGTTTGGTGAATCACAGTTCTAGACGTGAGTGCTTACAGGAATATTTGGGCTGAATGGATCAAACTGTCACTGTTGTACCTATTACTATTGCACACCTCAGTACTCTGGCAGATAATTGTATGTAGATGTAAGTTGAGAATATATCTGTAAAAATTTATCTGTGGTAAAATCCTGTTTATACTCAATAGGTCTTTTTAAAAAGAATTACTTAAGCAACGTAGACTTTTCTAATTTATTGCAACTTTGTTGCTTGTATGTTGGTGTATGAAGCCATGATGGACTTGGTGACCAAGCTAGGACCAGGACTATCTGGCCAGTTAGGACTGAAAATAACAAAGATGATCTAAATTTAATTAGAGTATCAGAAGCTTGGTGCTCCAGTAAAATGTCATTCTCTCTCCCACATGCTGCCTTTCAATGTAAAATAAATAAATAAATGAAATATTTGCTGGCAGGAGGTGGAAGCTAGCTCTGTGTTAGATATATAATTTGGAAAATAGAAACACATATTTCTTGAAAATTCAACAAGTAGCAGATGCATTCATTCCTGGTAGGTTTTGTAGCTGCTCTTTATCTCTCCCCTGGTTTTTGTGCTTACAGGATTTAGGACTAGGTATAGTGAAAGCCATTTTCCTCGTAGCTTTGAGACTATGCTGTGGTTGCTCGCTATCTCAGTAGTTGTCAACCCAAGGTTTGTACTCTAACCAGGTGAAATATGAACTTTCTTTTGGTCCGTTTATTATTTCCAAGTTATCTCTCTTGCACTATTAAAGGTTTGCTTTCAGTATATCTAACTAAAGGGCAGTAATATAGGGTTTAACAACAGAATATTCCTAAAAGATTTTGGAGCAGGTGCAGAAAGGCGACACAGAGTCATCAGGTTCAAGAATTGTATTTGAAATCAATGAAAAATATAATGTAAACCAAGGTTTTATCCACTTTGAATTTCTGGATGAATCATTAATCATATTACTTGTATCCGAACTGCAATAAGCATCTGGTATTAACGTTCAGTCCAGGTTCCAATATGGGAACAGTTTAGCAGAAATCATACCATAATAGATGGTATTTCTTTAAAAGAACATTTAAGTGTTCTGAAACAGCCATGGACTTGGTAAAATTCAAGTGGTTATGTCAGAATGACATCAATTTGAAATGCAGGCACGAGCCATACTGTGTTTGTTGTCTTTACTTTTGGCAGAGAGAGGGAAGCAGAGGGAAGAAAGGAGCTCTTTGTTAGTTTATTCAATGAAGCAGTTTGAGTGATTTCAGTACAGTTTTGAATGACAGCCAGCACTTTGCAAATTATTATCATTATTATTATTGCAATGTTAGTTGCTTCTAAAGTGAATGCTATCATCCTTCTATTATACAATATGTACACTGTTTTATTTCAGATCACAACAGTACACTACTTGAGAATGTAATGTTTTGGGAGAAGTTTTTGCTTTGAAAGTAAAGCTGCATATGGCTACAACATTTATTTCATACCATAAGTGTTTGTGTGTATGTGTGCTGTGCAAAATTGCTTTCCATATTAAAATAACAGATTTGACCCTCTGTGTTTATGCCATAAACAAATCAAGTCTGATATAGAAAACAGTATTTGTCTAGTCAAACCCAAGACAGCTTCTGTGTAGTTTAACTTATGGTGGGAGTAGTTCTGCATATTGTGTAACAAGGTTTATTTCTGATTTTAGTGGTATAAAAAGAAAGAACAGAGGACAGGAAACCATTCTAGGATGTTGAGACAGACCAAGATAGGTTTCTTTAATGCAACCAGCTTGGCTTTGGCTACCTGTAGAAGTGGATGGCACCTCCCAGGGTTCATATGTCAGTCCTGTTAAGCCATGTTGGCATGAGGACTGTGAGTGACATGAAAGAGAGAGCTGGAAATGGTAGGAAGAGGCTTGAAAGCAATAGAAGGAAAGGAAAAAAAATTTAAAAAATAAAGATAAAATTAAAAACTGAAGAGAAACATTATTTGGAATATCTACTGGTGTTACATAATGTCTAGTAGGGACTTTCCATGGAAAATATGTAGCAGAACCATGGTATTCAGTGAATCACATGATGGGAAAAATAAAGTAGTAGATATACAGAGTTCCACTCCTAAACATTATAGTAACTTGTGTTAGTCAAATACCTAGATGAATAGGGAAGAAATAGTGATGATATGAGAATCTGAAGGAAAAAAGTACAATTCAATGCCAGAATGAAGTGTAGTTTATGTTAAATGCCAGGACAGTTGGCAGATGAATAATGTAACAGAGCAGGGAGTACTGAGATAGCACACATTTCAGTCATAAATATGACTGAGATATGCTTAAAATACCTTTTATAACACTTGTCTGGTTTTTTTTTTCCTTGACAAAACATTTTTCCTTGTGAAGACATGGAAATGTTCATGAAAAATTTTAATTTCCCTCAAGAATATAACTTTACAAGTACACAAAATCTCTCTTGTTTCTAGGAGTTTTTTCCCTCTCCTATCTGAATATCAAACTGAAAGGGAGTGGCGGGGGGGGGAACCAAAACACAAAATCAATGCAAATGTTTTGTTTGCTCAAAATCCTCCAGGGAAAATATGAGTGAAATTAAGTTTTGGTTTAGTTAAAAAGTTTTGTTTTGGTTTAAAACTTGTACTAGTTTTTTCAGTCCTCTTTTGAGTAATTCTTTTCAGCTTACTTGTTTAGGAAAAAAAAAACATGGCAAATATTTATTTTCTCTTACTGGATGTAGTATGCCTATCACAAAACATGTAGTAGTGATCTTGGAGGAAAAAACAGAAGTAAGGAACAATTATATCATTACTTATCCATGAATGCAGTAACGAAAAGAATCTCTGAAGTTAGGAAGACCAAGAGATGTATAGATGTATTTATGTAGATATGCAGATATATTTGCATTTATGGTAATAAGAAGTAATAGATTTTAGATGTTAAGCATTAGGCTGTGCTTCTCATTCAGTTTTGTTTTCCAACTGCTTAAAGAAATCATAACTCATTTAAGCAGGGGTAGTGCACGGGCGCATGAGTCATGGACCACAGTCAGACTGTGCTGGGTGAAATACAGGTAGAAAAAAAAGGTGACTTGAGCACTTTTAATAGACAGATTTTCAAATTATTTATACACATTGGTGGTTTCCTTAGACAGTTGGAAACGTAATGTGGTAATTTCTGGGATCCGTTCACTGGAAACAAAGCCATGTGGGCAGATTCCTGTGTCCTTGTAGCCTTTGACTGAATTGGATTGAATTCTGCACAGGTGTAAGCAATTGCAGGATCTGGCTTTTGCAGTCAGGACTAAAAATATCTAGTCTGAGTGACACAGAGATTACTGTTAATCGACTTATGAATGAAGAGTTAGAGGTGCCTTATAGCATTACAAAGGGAGAATTGTTTCATAGAACAGTAAAACTGAAGACTTTCTCAATGGAGATAGACTAACACTCTGAATTTAGATTAGGATGCAAATCTATTTTTAAACGTTCTGAGCTGTGAGGCTGCAGCAAGAGGCTGTAGCACTAAGTACATGGAGACACTGTAATGACAGGAGGGGCTGCTGAAGTGACCACACAGTCTCTAAATAGCAAATGTATACTCCATTTTTTCAGTGCTCTCAGTGCTCCGCTTTCACTTGGCATCACGAAGAGTTTCTCTCAATGCAAACACTGGTTCTAGAGTTAAAAAGCAAGGGAGTCAACAGGCAGCCTCACTGTTTTCCTAAATGAGAAAATAAAAAGGTGCAGTAGCAGCAATCACTGAAAAAAGTAGGAGGAAAGCTTTGGCAGTGCTGGCTGATCCGTAAACTGTTTAGAAAGGTTGGTAAAAATGAAGTAAGAAGATGTGAAAAGGGTTTAAGTATTCATAAAGACAACAGCTTTTCCAAGTGAGAACGTACCACGAAGACAGACTATGCTTTTAGATGATAAGTAAATGGGGGACGATGGTTAGCAGCGGCACAGGGGCAGCTAACTGGCCAATATGGGGTTTGCCCTCATGGTGACAGTGACCCAACATAACTTGTGGGAGAACAAACTTGTCCTTCTGGCTTGTCCACCCAGAGCTACGTGGCAGCTCAGAGGGAATAGCAGTTGCTATTCCTGCAACTGTGCTGGCACCCAAAGTTGTTGGCTTGTCACTGCTACCTGTGCTCACATCATTCTTATGTAAAGCTAACAAAGTCTTCACCTGTCTTTCAAATTAATATTTTTACTAATAGTGCTGAATAATTATAGCTGTATCTAAATGACTGATATGCCAGGAGATACCTGTAAAAGTGGGCTTTCCATTGCCTTCCTGGGCTCTTTAGGGTGCCTGATCCACTCAAACCTGACCTCCTCCTGTGTGAAGAGCTGGCTTGAAATGGACCCTCCTCCAGAATCTCTGTTTGACATGGGTGGCCTCACTTTGCAGCAATGTCCCCATTTCACCCATGGGGGTTCTTCTCTGTACCCACAAATTTATAGCAGACTTATCAGCCTCAATTCAGCATCTGTTTCCTGTAGTCTTCAGAAGATTTCCAGTCCTCCTTCCCCATTATTTCTTGAAAGGCTAAAGAAAGAGAAGAGTCTTGGTGTTTGGTAACAAAGCACATGTTACATGCTTCTCTCTATTCCTTTCAGAAGGAGTTCAAGGACTGACGGTTGGCAAAGAGTGATAGGTACAGTATAAACATATATGACAGGCAAGGAGAAAGCATCAAAGGGCTGTGGGGTTTTCCGTAATGCTTGTGACTAAATGTAAGAAAATTCATATTATTTATTAGCTTCTCTCCTCCCTTTTTTCCTTCTCCCTCAGAGGGAAAAAACTGTGATCTGATCATTTTACGAAGCTGTTGCTTTTGGAAAGGATGCTAAGAACTCCCATGGGCTGCATTCCCATAGCAAGGGAGTCTCATGCGCTAGGTGAAAGTCTGACCCTAAAATAAAGTGTTATTTAATTTTCTTAAGTTTAAAAAATATTTGTCCAGTCGAAGTCGACAGATTCAAAATGAAATAAATGAGTTACCTCTGGCACTCTTGCAGTTCACCTTGGATGAATATGTGCAGTCAGTTTTTCTTACCATTCTCTCCTTCCTTACTCTTTCTCTCCCTCCCTCCTCTCTAGCCCTCCTTTGTTGCTGACTTTAGGCCTTGCAGTTCACCACGCTTGTTCCCTTTCAAGGACCCTGCAACACAATAAAGATACTGGGCAAAGTTTCTATAGGGTATACATTTTTATCTGGCTTCGTAGAAAGAGCAAAGCTCCTGAGAAATGCACAGAAGTAATTGTTAAGTTCAGAGAAAGCTGATCTAAGTAATTTATGGGGCCTGAAATGTTTGAATGTTGGAGGGGAAACAATCAAACAAACAGGATTTTCTGCCAGCAGCACATTGCTTTGCCAACTCTGATACCCAGGTGCAGGTGCCTGTTTCCAAACTCCTGACCATTAGAGGCTGAATTACCAGAGTGGTGAGAGATTTAGTCTGCAGACAGTGGTATTATAGCTGCAACACTGACAAAACTATCCTGCCAGCCAATGCAGGAAACTGCCTGGACATTTTCGTAAAAAGAAACTTTTTCCAGCTATCTTCATAAAAGCTGGATTGAAGGAACTAAATTGGTAGTTAGAGGGAATGAAACAGTAAGGGAACGTTACTGAAATAAAGAAAAAGGAGATGTTCCTCCAGATATACTCTAGTTCTGCAAAAGCTGAGATATTCTCCATCACTTTTTTCCTCAGGTACAGAGGCAGTATAAAAAGTATGCTAAAGAGTTAGGGGGATGGGGGGAACCCCACACAGAGAAAGAGGCTTTTGTTTCAACTCATTTTCATTCCTCTAGTTATTTTTTTAAATTTTATTTAAGACTTCCAAAGTAAGACTCCTAAATAAGGATCCTTCAGGAAAAAAGGGCATGCCACCATGCTCATGTCTTCTGGCTTGCCTACACTTCGTGGCTTTCAAATTTTGTTTCTTTAAGAAAATGGACTTATTAAAAAATACAAATCAAATTGCCTTTAGCAATTAAGTTTCTCATCATTGACATAATTGACTTCATATTTTGACGGTGGTGCTCCTGGTGGAGGAAGGTGTAGATGGAACTGGATTCTGTGGCAGAAGGGACAAGTGCAGGAGATCATTCCCCAGTTCATTTGATTTTTACCTGATGATTTACAAGGTATGTAAATGAGGAGACAACCACAGAAGGTACATTTAATGGCATCTTAATGCATCATGGAATTTACGACAGGGCATGAATAGCTTGTGCACTCAACTGTTGGAAGCAGATGCTGCTATAATTCTACTTAATACTTAGAAGCAAAGTAAAGCATATTGTTTTTTGTACAAATGTTTATGAAACATTAATAAGAATAACACACACCATTCAATGCTGAACGTATAATGTGAAATCCTCTCATAAATATTTATGAAGGTGACATTTTGGTTCACTGTATAAATTGATTTCAATTCGCACTTCTGAGATTCTCCATTGTTTTTTCCCATCTTAGTCATACTGGTATCCTAAAAAGAAAGGTGGAGTGGACAGGAGTCAGTCACACAAATATCTAACATAAAAGCTGATTTCAGCTAGGAAAAGACTTACACTTGCTTGTGTAGCAGAACAGGATATTTAGCAGTTTGAAACCAAGACTTTTAACTTGTAATGCAAGATTGTTGCTACTGTTATGAGAGGAATTAGTGAGCTTCATTAAAACTGATGACATGTATATACAGATTCTAGACTGTATTGTGATGGTCCTTGGCTTCCATAAAATGAACTCTGGCAAAATATGCAGTTTTCTACAGGTAACTGAAATGTTTGAATTGGTTGTTGACTATTATCTGTTGGGAGTTTTTCAAGGGCTGCAGTATACTTACAACAAAAGCCTTTGTCCCCTTTTCTGTATAAATTTGATTTACTGACTGCAAAAATTATAGTTTTTCTTTTATCTAGGATGTCAAGGCTTTCAATCATGTTATTTTCATTAGGGTGATAGCCTTTCAATCCACACACCTCTGACATTTTTGACAATGATACTTAGCAGCCAACAAAATGTTATGGTAACTTTTCCAGCATAAATGGGAGATTCAAGCTGTGCAAACCTTTTTATTTTATTTATTTATTTATTCCCCCCCCAGCTTTAAATCTTTCTTAATTTCTTACTGTTTAGGGTCTGGTATTTCATAATACCTTCAAATGGACAGAAAATATTAAGGTTTTGGTAAAAATTGTAGCCACATCTTTATTTTATACAAAGAATTTACTCTTGGAAAATTTTACACTAATCTTAAACTCCTTTAAGAACATCGGAAATGGTTCAATGAAGTTGGATGTAGCAAAAGGTGTGCCATTTATGGACTTCAGATGAACCACAACAAAATGAGCATCTTAGTACAAAGACTTTGGGACACATCTCCAGAGATCCTTCAAACACTTGTGCAAAGTGAAAAGTCTAGTGGAGGTTGTCACACAGAGATCTACCAGGATCCATTCTAAACATTGTAAATCTTGATGATTCGAACTGATTGAAAACTGGAGTTTTCTCTCCTTGGAAAAGTCTGAACTTCTGGCTGAAAAATCAAACCCTCATTTTTAGAATCTTTAGTGTTTTTATTTGGGATTGCTGTCACGATATCTCAGAGAATTCTTATTTTAGTGTCTCATGTATGTATATTGTTTATGCCCCCTCAGCTAATTTACATTTTCCAGAAAGAATCACAGTCTTTCCTTAAAGTGTCTAGCACCTATTGAAGACTGAATGTATGGGCTGATTTACCTCTAACTGTTGTGAAATGCTCCAGTAACATGTCTGAATCAAAATATTTTTATTTCCCAGATATTGTTTTGATGGTAAAATGTGGAAAACAGACACTTAAATTTAGTTGAACTGACAATTTCCTGTCAAACAGTTTGTTTTTGTGGAAAAGCACGTAGGTGCTGCTGCTGGTGACATCCTTGCTAAGCTCCTGGTTGGAAAGGGGAAGGCTCAGGCTGCATTTCTAGTGGTAGTAAATAATAATTCTGTGTGAAGAATTAACCCAGGAAAGAAATGAAGCCCAAGTTGCCTTCCTGTCAGGATAGAGGTGGAGCTACTAATATAATTTTCCTTGTTTACTTAGTTCATTGGAAATGCCACTAAAATTAA
Source organism: Phaethon lepturus (assembly GCF_000687285.1). Classification (NCBI taxonomy): domain Eukaryota; kingdom Metazoa; phylum Chordata; class Aves; order Phaethontiformes; family Phaethontidae; genus Phaethon; species Phaethon lepturus. Next base: position 8,463 of record NW_010547940.1, on the reverse strand, counting down.
GTCATAACTCAGCCCTATGATATGTAAGTTCTCTGCCTTTAAATGTAGTTTCATTAGGGAATTTACACGGTGTTGGCAACAGTGAATACTGACTTAGTGGTACTGTATAATAAAATTGTATTTCATAAAGGACTGACTTTTGAACTTTTAATTCATTAGTGTTTCTGAAAGAGAATTAAATTTCTAACTTATTGTGTTGCAGAATTTCCAAAAGATAAAATTAGGCATGTTTCAAATACACAGGAGGGAAACTCTTTTAAAAAAAGCAGTTGAGTCATGTTTTGTACACTTGTCCAACAAGTATTTAAGATGAAGTTTCTTTACTGTTTCCTATGATTTAATATTAAATTATTTGTTTGCCACTAGAAGTGTGAAAGTGCCCTAAACACAAATAATTCCATCTTAGTTACAAAAAACCATATAACAGCAGTTATGATTTAGCACTCACAGGAGATTTGAGAGGTTAGAAAAATTGACATAATATATTTTCCTTCTTTGATTGTAAAGATCTCATTCTCTAATTTCATGAAGCTCAGCTCTGATATGAAGTAGTTTTACACCACTTTTTGAATCAGTCTACCTCTGATGAAATCTAACTGAATTTTTTCTTTTTAATTTTTTTATTTCTTTATTCTCCTCTTCCCATTTCTCTTCTTTTCTCCTGGTGGGGGTTGGGAAGAGGGACAAGGCAATGTGGTTAGTTAGTTTACTAGTAGCCATAATAATGTGATAGCTCAATTAAATTTAATTAAACAGGTTTAATGACCAAAATGTTAATGCTGTACCAGTTTATTAGTAAGTTCAAGCCTTAATGTGATTATTTTTACTAATTAATTCAAGGCTGACACAAGCCTTTAGTCTGCTTGCATATGCAGTCAATGAGGCAAATTATTTTGACTATAGAACCCCCTTAAAAATGAAAAATATCTATGCATATTTGCGGACCTGCACTGTGTTTCAGTAGTGTGCTTGTAATCAGGATGTGACTCATTGCCACAAGAAGAATTTGAATGATCCAGTGAGGAGGAGAAAAGCATTGTATAAGTCCTGACTGCGTGGCATGCCTTTTATGGTGTCTGTGTCTAATAAGAGAAATCCAATTACTTGGCTATGTAGTCAGTATACCATTCTACAGAGTCCAAAACAAAGAACTCAAAATTATAAGAAAGGAATAATAAAGCCCAAAGCAACATTCTCTCTCAAATAATTATTGTTCTCATTAACTCTCATTGAGTTCTGCAAATGGTATTAACATGCTAATATGGTAATGCTGTGAATATATTCCATTAGCAGGATATACCTGCTAAGAAAATGAACACATTCTTGCTTCTAGGTAGACTGTTAGAATTCCTGTTACTTTCCTGTTAAATTCTTAAAAAAAAAAAAAAAAGGAAAAAAGAAAAAGGTGCAATTAATTAGTTATTAATTATTTAATATTTAAATGTTTTGCAAGGAATTATTGGAAAAGGTCCACACTTTTTGATAGCACCGTGGATGCCTTGTTTCTATTTTACTGGCCTGGTTAAAGTAAGGGGCAGGCTGCATTTCTTGTTTTTAGCAATGTTTGGAAATCAGAGCTCTCTATTTGCTGAGAGAATCCCAAGAGGCACAGCGGTAATGAGTGAGAGAGATGTTCAGGGTGCTTCATCACAGTCCTCACAGCATTTTAACATGGGATCATAGAATCACAGAATTTTGGAGTTGGAAGGGACCTTTAAAGGTCGTATAGTCCAACACCACCTGCAGCGAGCAGGGACATCTTCAACTAGACCAGATTGCTCAGAGCCCAGTCCAACCCGGCCTTGAATGTTTCCGGGGATGGGGCATCTGCCACCTCTCTGGGCAACCTGTGCCAGTGTTTCACAGCCCTCATTGTGAAAAATTTCTTCCTTATATCTAGTCTAAATCTGCCCTCTTTTAGTTTAAAACCAATACCCCTTGTCCTGTTGCAGCAGGCCCTGCTAAAAAGTTTGATCCATATTTCTTATAAGCCCCCTTTAAGGATTGAAAGGCTGCTAATAAGGTCTCCCTGGAGCCTTCTCTTCTCCAGGCTGAACAACCCCAACTCTCTCAGCATTTCCTCATAGGAGAGGTGTTCCATCCCTCTGATCCTTTCTGTGGCCCTCCTCTGGACCCACTCCAGCAGGTCCATGTCTTTCCTCTGCTGAGGGCTCCAGAGCTGGACTCAAAACTGCAGGTGGGGTCTCAGCAGCGTGGAATAGAGGGGCAGAATCACCTCCCTTGACCTGCTGGCCACGCTGCTTTGTATGCAGCCCAGGATACGGTTGGCCTTCTAGGCTGTGAGTGCACATTGCCGGCTCACGTCCAGCTTTTCATCCACTGGTGCCCCCAAGTCCTTCTCAGCAGGGCTGCTCTCAATCCTTTCATCTCCCAGCCTGTACTGATACAGTCAAAAGACAAGAGGAGAAGGGCAACACTGAGCGAGGAAGCTACGGGCCAGGACGTGTACCACAGCATTTGCAGTCCTAGAGGATAGATCACCTTATAAGCAGACACAAAGACAAAAAGCTCCCCCATCTTTGATGGCTCTGGGTTGGGTTTGATTCTGGTTGCCCAGCTTCTGTGGGGTTCTATCTAATCAATGCCAGTTAAGTAAATCTCACACTTCTGACAATATAATACATAGCATAAGTGCACATAAGTGCTGGCGCTGTGGTTTTTCTTTTACTGTTGTACCTGTTAACTTTTTAAATTATAGGTGCATGTTATAAAGGATGGGTAACAACTAATCCAAACTGCTTTTCTATGAATGGTATATGTGCTGGTTTTGCAGTGATTTATTTGAAAACTCATAATTGAAGCAACACAACTTTGTAGTGTGGAGTTAAACATGTTTGTTTTCAAATGTTCATATTAGTTTAGACTGCAGTAGTGTCTGATGCTATCAAAAGCCTAAATCCTTCACAAAGAGAAAACAAATAACTAGTAATGGCTGTTATGCCAGTTTGGTTTTCAGATAAGCATTTAAGTGTTTGGAAGTTTATCTACTATTAAGCTAGAATTAGAGGCCTTTTCTTGACCACCAAATATGCCTTTCAAATACTACTAGAAGCCAGAAAATATATACTTTAGTGCTACCAAGACATCCCTCTCCACCTTCAGTCATTTGATGTTGTTGTTGTTTAACCCTAACCAGAAACTAAGCACCACACAGCCGCTTGCTTACTCATCCCTGCTGCTCCAAGTGGGATAGCGGAGAGAATCAGAAAAGTAAAAGTGAGAAAACTCATGGGTTGAAATAGATAGTTTAATAGGTAAGGCAAAAGTCGCGCAAGCAAGCAGAGCAAAACAAGGAATTCATTCACTACTTCCCATGAGCAAACAGGTGTTCATCCATCTCCAGGCAAGCTGGGCTCCATCACATGTAACAGTTACTTGGGAAGACAGACTCCAAACGTCCCGCCAACCCCTTCTTCTTCGCCCCGGCTTTATATACTGAGCATGATGTCATATGGTATGGAATATCCTTTTGGCCAGTTTGGGTCAGCATCCTGGCTGTGCCCCCTCCCAGCTTCTTGTGCACCTCTGGCCTTCTCATTGGCAGGCCAGCATGAGAAGCTGAACAGTCCTTGACTGCTTAGCAACAACTGAAAAGATCAGTACATTATCAACATTATTTTCATCCCAAATCCAAAACATAGCCTCACACTAGCTTCTCTGAAGAAAATTAACTCCATCCCAGCTGAAACCAGGACAGCGGTCTTAAATGAACTACAGGTTTCCTCTTGTCTGCCATGCAGATTTGAGTATAATCTTCTGACGTGTTAGAACTACAAAATTGGGTTAGAAATCTTCCTAGAACAGGCTGGAAGCTTTTCGTATATCTGAAGATTTTCTGTTTCTGATCAGATAAAGAAAGCTAACGTGGCAACAACCCCTGAGGTAAAATAATACAGCTTTGACTTCCAAAGCTGTGCTTTAAACTGTAGCATTTAGATTCAAAAGATTCCGGTCTTGTTCTTGTTTCTTCTTGTTTCTGTAGTCCTAACCCAAACGAGAAAGTAACTCATTTGCTCATACATGTACACTGACAGGTCACTTGAGACAGGAAAATTATTCAACCCATATTTCTGATCCAGGTAGATCTTGTTTTGGGCACTATTTCAACTGGTTACTTATCAGATTACATTTGACTTGTTCACAATATAAGTGGACTGAAAAAAAGGTGTGTCTACATTCCTGACATATTTTCTTGGGCTTGCAGGATCTGTCAGACAACACTTTTTGCTACTAATTTTTCTGTCAGGCAGAATTTAGCTGTTATCAACACTAGGTAACAGAACTTTGGATCACCTCGGTCTCTTGGTCAAAATGAGATCTCTTCCTTTTTTTTTTTTGTCTTGATATTGCTTTGTCAGAATTATTTTTTTGAGAGTGCTACATAATTTGTAAATAACCCAGCAAATGTGATTTGGCATACTGAAATTTCTATGGGTTTCCTCTCTCTTCACTGCTTTCTGCAACTGATAGACAAAATGAATCAACTAGTTACTTCTATGGATTTTTTTCTAAATTCCCTGAAGATTTATGCATACCTTGCATAGAATTTGCCAACATTTTTCAAGTTTCAGTTATCTATGATAATATTCAAGTAAAATGTACATTGTACTGTGAGGTTAGAGAATACTTTCAGAAAAAAGGAAAAAAGAGGAAAAAGTACTTTTGTCTTGAATTTTTATTTGCAGCACCAAAATGAGTGCCAACACAACCTCCTTCAGCTATTCCAAGTCAGATCCTAGGATGAATGCCTAGGACAGCAAGTGAATCCAAACTCTTCCAAGGTCTTTGAATTTCAGTGCAAATGTGAATTATATGTAAAGGAGTTGTCTCCAAGGGAGCTGTAAAAATCTCACTTATGAGACAAAGCCAGTGCTGATCTGTCTTTGACTGTAACTTCAATAGCAAACTACAGTCTATTGTCAGTCAAATAGTGATCTTATATCTGGGAAAGCAAGAGCATATTGTCAGCTTGAGGCAAGAGGTTTTAGTTGTTCACTTGCCATTAGGAGGAGATATATAGCTAAATCAAAAGCACCTCCAGTTTGAATATACTTCTGAAAATAATCTCAGAATATTGAAAATGTGTTACTTTTTCCAGATGCCTTTCTCTCACCAGCTGATATTTCCATTTCTAATGTCACACATTGAAGCGGGAAGTTGGCTGTGTCATTTGTAAAGAAACAGCTAGATTACAAATGTTCAGCTTTCATTTTTCTTTAGATAAATAATCAGAATATAAAAATGTCTTTGGCAGATAAAAGTAAAGAGCCAGTGCATGAAATTTTAAACCAAATGGGACCTATGAGATCATCTGATTATCTGCATGATACAATCTAGAAAACCTCATGCAGTAATTTGGACTTTTGAAACAGTTTTGCAATAAAAATAGAAAGTGGCCTTAGAAACAACATGGATTTGACTGCATCTAGCTAAATGTACATGCTACATGCTAAAGTTCATAGAGCTTAAGAACAAAAGGGACCCCTGAGGTTGTGTGTATCAATTTGAGTTCTTTCAGGTAGCTGGTTATGTTTTTCATGCAGCTACCCTGAGTGTGTCTGAAATATATTGGATTTTTGCTAAAGATTGTCTTTCAGAAAGTTATCAGATCTTGATCTGAATTTGTCATTTTGTCATCACTTCCTCTGGTAATTTGTTTCAGTGGTTGATCCTCTCTCACTAAAAGTCTGTGCATAATTTCCAGTAGGGTATTGGGATGGGGGTGGGAACAGGAATGACTCAGACTTTTGGTTTGAAGCTGCTCCCTTCTGTTCAATGTAATTCAAGGTTTATTAGGCCAAAGAAGAACAATGCCTACAATCTACTGGATAATCATGGTCTGTAACCATTGAGGCTTGGGACAAAAGCTTTTTTTATTGCTGTTATAACATCTGAGTGATTTTTTTTGTCCCATGCTGTGTAATAACATATAACAACTGTTAGCGGACGGACTGGAATCAAGGAGTCTCCAGATTAAGGTTTAATTTAGGCTGCGTAGTCCTATTCAGTCTTGCTTTCACTGTCTGATTTTATTTAATACGTATATAAAAAATATATATATACATATAATAGACACACACATGTGTGCGCATGCAGACGTATATATGTTTTTAAGAAAGAGTTGAGCAGTTTCAGGAAGAGGAGGTGACTGCATCCTGTCCAGCCTCCTGGGGAATGAGAAATGTTCATTGGGGAAGCCATAATTCCTCTGGCACCTGAAAATTTTTACTGTCAAAAAACAAAGATGTCTAGGGATTGCACAGGCTTAGATGATCAGTGACAGAGGAATTTGAGAAGCAGTTTTGGAATTAGGGCACCACAGTGGGAATTAGGTTGGATTTAGGCAACCATCTCCTTAATGTAGCGGTAGGCTCTTTCTGGATAGTTATATAGCTATAGGTCGGGAATTTAAGTGCAAAATTTTTCTAATTCTTAGTAATAAGAGAGAAGAAGGAATAAGTCGTATGCTTCAGGGCATACCTATCAGCTAAGAGGCTTTTAAAAAACTCTGAGACCTATTTAAAATTATCTGCTGTCACAATTTATATCTGCAGACTGGATTATTACATGTATATATGTAGGGAGATTTTTTTATAAACATTTATGTGTAGTTGCTTGATATGAACACACAATTCTGTGCTGGATGCATGAGCATGTACAGAAACAATTCTAAGCCAGTACCAGGAAATTGTTTTTCCTAAAAATTGACCCCCACATGTTTCAATTTTAATGCAGTGAGGACCTAATTCAAACTTATGTCTGTCAATGGGAAGATTCTCATTGGCTTAAATGGGCTTTTAATGAGACTCCCAAATGCCTGGGGAAAAAGTGCTTTAATTTGGTAAAGAAATTTCATCATCAAGGACTCACTTAACCACAGGAATTTTATCTTCACGCAGACTCATTACATTGTTCTGTCGTTAATAATCACACTGCAAAATAATTGAATTTGTGATGGTATTACATGGGTCTGTGTCTAGTCCAAAACGTGAGTGCAAGACTTTTTCTTTTGGTTTGATTTGGCTCCCACTGCAAGACACAGCGAGCAGTTTTATTGTGCTATTTGTCAGAGAGTGATGAATTGCTATTACTTAACAGGTGAACTGTGCCATACTGAAAATGAATGTGGGGAGGAGCAAGTGCACATCTGAAATTACATGCTCTATTATGTAAATTACAGGTGGTAGGTGGCAAGGGTCCTACAAAATGGATGGGCTGGCTAAAATTTTGCCAGTTTTCTTTGTAATGCATACCAAGAAGAATCATGCATAAAACTGGAAGCTGTAAGTTTCCAGGTGTGCTTATGATGTTTGCTTTCTCTTAAATGAAAGAAACAAATCTGAATGAAAATATCTGAATTTAAATAATTACCTCTTACCTTCAGTTTGGTGGAGAGGAGAGGGAAATACATTGTTTTCTTGGCTAGTTTTTTATTCTCATTAGCAAATTGGAAAGTTCTATTCCATAGTGTATAAAAAAATCTGAATCAATTTCACACTAAGCAAGCTTTACAGACCCAAGCAGTGTTCTAAACTTGTGTATATTAAATACCTATACATATGTGTATGTGTGTGCATGTATTTGTTATTGAATTGGTGACCTTTTAAAAAGCAAAATCTTTCAAAACATTCTGAAGAGATTATGCAAGATTTTATGTAGGTAGAAAAACAGTAGTCTCTCTAAGAGCCATCTACTTTGTCTCTTTTACTGCTATTTCTTCTACAACTACAGTATTTGCTTTTATTTACTTAAAAGCTGACTTGCTGGATAGCTTCATGTGATGTGCATCTCACTATTTTGTGGGCCTCAAGAGCATTCGGCAGCCCACAGGTCTTATTTCAACTTGTTTCAGTTGAGCACTTGTAATATGAGACATTCAATCTTAAATAGAAGATAGCAACAGTGAGTAGCTGTTGTCTCAATGTAAGAAATAATGAAAGCTCTGGGAAATGAGAGATCAAAAGTTTCTAAAAATGAAGCAATGTTAGTACATGAATGGCAGATGATACATTCTATAAGCAACTGGCATAAGTCTCGCAATTGCTAGCCCTTGTTCTTGTAGGGGACTTCAATCTACTGAACTTCTGCTGGAAATACAACACAGCAGAGAAGAAACAGCCTAGGAGGTTCCTGGAGTGTGTGGAGGATAACTTCCTGACACAGCTGGTGAATGAGCCCACCAGGGGAGGTGTCTTGCTTGACCTGCTGTTTACAGAGAAGGACTGGTGGGAGATGTGGTGGTCGGAGGCCGTCTTGGGCTTAGCGACCATGAAATGATAGAATCCTCAATTCTGAGTGAAGTAAGGAGAGGGGTCAGCAAAAGTACTACCATGGACTTCTGGAGGGCAGACTTTGGCCTGTTCATGTCCCTGGTTGAGAGTCCCTTGGGAGACAGTGCTGAAGGGCAATATGGTCCAGGAAGGCTGGAGAGTCTTCAAGAAG
>NW_010547939.1:3060-3293 GCF_000687285.1 Phaethon lepturus | reverse complement strand
GGGGTGCAAATATATAAAATTTAAACTACAGCAGCTGAAACATGATAAATGAATGTGTATGTGTTCAATTCAGTGTTAGCATTATGCAATGAGAGCTGCAAAGTATTTGAAATTTATTCTGCTTCAGTTAAAGGAAATTAAAATCTTTGACTCCTGTGTAAGAGAATTGTGTAAGATAAGTGAACTGTGTACAACATCCTGTGCCCTGAGGTTGAGAACTAACCACAAAGCTG
>NW_010547939.1:0-2692 GCF_000687285.1 Phaethon lepturus | reverse complement strand
AACAAGGATGATAAGAAAGAATCGCTTGGCTGTACAACAGAAGGGGCAAACATCCAAGGAGAAGAAACTATCCTCAGGAGACCCATGACCATAAAAGGGAAAAAGGAGTAGGGGGCTAACTCCTCAAACGACCACCGATGACCACCTGAGACCCCTGCGCATGCGTAGTGTAGTTTTGCAATGCCAGCATTATGTAAATGTAGTAAACCGGCAGGGAGGCGGAGATTTCTCGGAAAATGTGTGAACATTCATGTTTTTAAGGTATATAAAGGATGAACTTTTGTTTCAGGGTACGCATGTTAGGAGGAGATATCCTCCATGCATCCGGCGCTGTAATAAAGATGTCTGCTTAATAACACTTTGATGTTATCAAGTTTGAATTTCTTAAGTTTGAATTTCTTTGAATCATGTGACTGTTGCATCCTATGCTCATACTGTTAACAATCACTGTATTGTTATTCATTGTAACCTTGATATTAATCTGTTACCTTAAAAATTGAATAGTCTGCATGAAAAAAAAATTAACTCAGGTTAAATCACATACTGAAATTGTAAATTACTGGTTTCACACACACACATATATACACACACGTTCTTACCCTCATTGTGCACAGGCAAGAGGAGGCTGGTCATTCATACAATGAATGCATTAATCTCACTGTGCAACACCAGTAGCCATTAAATGTTGGTCTGAGCCATGGGGTGTGTCGTGGTTTAGCCCCAGCCGGCAACTAAGCACCACGCAGCCGCTCGCTCACTCCCCCCTCCCCCCGGGGATGGGAAAAAACTTGTGGGTTGAGATAAAAATAGCTTAATAGGACAGAAAGAGAGAAGGAAACAACAATCATAACAACAATAATAATACCGACAAAGGAATGTACAAGAACAAGTGATGCCCAATACAGCAATTGCTCACCACCCGTCCCCGAGCAGTGATTCCTGCCCCCGGCCAACTCCAGTTTATGTACTGGGCATGACATCATATGGTAGGGAATATCTCTTTGGCCAGCCTGGGTCAGCTGTCCTGGCTGTGCCCCCTCCCAGCTTCCCGTGCACCCCCAGCCTTCTTGCTAGCAGGCCAGCACAAGAAGCTGGACTGTTGTTGACAACTTAGCAACAACCCAAAATATCAGCATATTATCAACAGTTTCTCATCCCAAATCCAAAACATAGCCTCACACTAGCTTCTGTGAAGAAAACCAGCTCTATCCTGGCTGAAACCAGGACAGGGTGGAATGTGACTGATGAATAAACCCCTACAATAGAAGAAGGCTCAAAGGAGATCGGCAAGGGCAGTGTGTCCGTGAAGCTCAAGAAATAATGGAGGGTGTGACTAAACACAGCTCTTTAAAAGAAAGTTGACTTTATCTCAACACCAAGGGGACAAGAGCCTGGCTTTTGTTTTAGATAAACAGCTATCAACAGCCGAGTGGATCAACTGGTATTGTAAATGTTTCTCCCTGAGTCCATTAAAAGAATGTGTCTGAGATAGCCAGTCCAGCATGGGGGAAGTGAATACGTGGCTCAGCCCAACTAGACAACTAACAAAAGAATGTCGAAGAGAGCAACGGGGCTTGAGCTGCCTTCAACACACACATTCCTTCCCAGCGATTGGGGGCGCCCCGTGTCGTGACAGTAACCATATTCTAGATACCAGTAATGGGAATCACATTGGTATTGTGATTGAACTGTGTATTGCAATTGCTGTATTTTGGTAAGTGTAATTTACAGTTGTATTGTGTTTTCACTATATTTTGTATCATTCTGCTAAATCAGAAATTTTGTGTAACATCAACTCTGACAATATATCATTTACACCTATGAGATCATATAAGTTCTAGTTATCCTCTTTACAAATTGATGGAAAAAAACCACCACTAAGCCCATCAAAATACAAGCCTATAACACTTGCTTTCTGTGGCTTACATCAGAGCTAAGCCTTCTCTCCTCTAGAGAGTCAGTCTAAAAGACTGATGGCTGTCACAGGTCAGAAGTATTTGCTAAAGAATTAGCCCAGAAGAACAGCACATGGAGGGACACAGCAGAGAGGCTGTCTAATATTAGTTTTAACATTGCAAGCAAATGTATATCCCCTGTGAGGATGAATAAATCGCAGACCTGCCAGGTCTAAACAGAATGCAGCTCTCTGCTACAACTGCACATTATAGTGAGAGAAGGGGTTAAGGGAATCTTAGCAGTTAATTAGTAGATAAGGTTTAAAATCTTGTTAGCTACTGCGTGAAGTAGTTAAAGCAGGAGATCTGTAGTTCCTCACAAGGACAGTTCCTGATAAACTGAAAGGAGCAAGAAGATTTGTGGATCCTCACAAGGACGGTCCCTGATAAGAATTAGGAACTTACCTCAAGAAACTAGCTAAAACTGACCCTGCGGTTTGAGTAAGAGCCAAGGAACAACCGAGTCTGCGCAGAGACAAAGGGTTACCAATGGTGAAGAAGAGGAACCACCAACCTTCATCCCCACGACCCCCGACGACCACCACTGGGAGGCAATGCGCAAGCGCAGATGGGAGCAATTCATGGAAATAACATCTTAGAACTAATTTTAATACGAAGCGGGAACAGGTCATGCATATGTATAGACATACTGCGAAACTTTATGTATATGCAACACTTTGCTGTATATATTCGAAGTATGTGCCGTGTTGGGGCACGCACGGTTTTTGGTGGGACTA
>NW_010547938.1:0-18435 GCF_000687285.1 Phaethon lepturus | reverse complement strand
CTTTTCCACCCTTAATGATTCTGTGATTTCAAAGTAGCTCGTACCTCCGCAAATAAATTCTGCTCCAGGTATATATATTCAGGGGCTTCACTTCTTTACACCCATGAAGGTTGCCCCTAGTTTGAATACAGAGGATGTAGCACAGGAGCCTCTGTAAATGGACTTGATAAAAAGAACAGTTAATACAGCAGGAGGGGAGAGCAAAACTGCAAAATAATTAAGTAAAGGTATCGCTACAAGTCTATTTAAATTATTTTAACTGAGAGGCTGAGTACACGGTCTTACATTACATGTTAGGCACTAATGTGTAACTCTACAGAGTTAACTTACATTATAAGTGTCTTATAATGCACTAGTTCAACTGGAATAATTTGCATAGAAAAGTACTTGGGAAAGATGGAGAAAAAAACCCAGCTGTTTCATTCATGTGGTTTGTCTATGGCAGTACTGTTTTGGGAGTGTGGCTAAGCTGTATGCCATAGACAAACTAGACCTAAATAGACTTGGGTTTTCATTTTCTCCCCTTAGTGGAGTGGTGGCCATGCATCCATACAACGCGTTATAAGAAAGAAATTAATGGCCCAAATGTAATGCTTGCCGGTGTTCTGGATATGTGTGGAAGGACTTGTGTGGCATGAAAAAACAGGTACCTTGTTAGCAGGCAGTGTTGGTGATGTTAATAGAGCTAAATTTCTGAGAATGCCCACTCTGAACTAAACTTTAACCAGCTGCTAATCTACATGTTTGTTTAGTTAGCAGAAGATCTTTAACTTCTCTCCAGTGATGCTACCTTAATATTGGGTGATTTCTAGATGAGAGTGGAAACTGACCCAAAGTCAGGTCTGTGTTTGTGGCATCAGAGGACAAAACTGTTCGCTTTGGCTCCATGTCTTCCCTTTCTCTTCACTATTTGCTGTAGTGCTGTTATCACACGGAATTATCTTGCCTTCTGTCCTTGCCAATGCTGAGTTAAGTGTGGAGAATGTTTCTGTAAAGTTGCCCAGTAAAGTTCTGTAAAGTCCAGTGTTGCCCAGACCAAGTCTGAGGAAGAATGTTAGGAAATTGTCCAGTAATAATCCTGCAAATAATTATCATTTTAACTATTGATTTTAGACTTGTTGTTTCTAGAATTTAAGGTATGAATGATCTAGACATGATTTTTTAAACATAATTTATTTTAAAAATTATCTGTAATCTCTGATTTTTGCGCTCCTCCATTATTGATCAGTCAAATGTTTGTCAAAGCCGTTAACTGCAGTTCATGATAGTTAACTACAGCTTGTGATGTACCTGGACACAAAGGAAATGGAAGAAAAAGAAGCAACACAATACTTAAATTTCAAAAAAATAGTGTGTTCAAGTTATTTGTTCTGAGATTCAGATTCCAGCCAATGTGTGTTCCACATCTTGAACAACACGAAATTTGGCAGGTGCGTCTTAAAATTACCTGAAACTCTATAAAAACAAATTTCCTCTGAAACAGAGGTCGCATTGGATTGGCATCTATTACAGACCATCAAGCTCGTACAGCTTAAGCTGTCCAGGTTCGTATAATTAACACTGGGACTCATAATAAGGTAGTTTAAAAATTTGATTTACTAAAGAAAAAAAATCTCCAAAGCCAGTCTACTAAACCATAACCAAGAGTAACTAATTCAAATGTTTTAATCTATGAAAAAGATGCCAGAGGTGGTGGGGAGCTGCAGAGCAACGTCCAGAGTCCAGGAGGAACCCACCGATAGCCCTGACACATACATCTGCCCGGACTTCAGCAGATTTCCAGCACTCGTGCCAGCGCTGAAGTTCGGCTCTCACTCTTCCTGAGCTGCCATCCCTCTCTGTTAGTTATTATTTTCATTTATTTTTTTATTATTTATTATTTATTGGTTTTACATTATTTATTTTTTTTATTTTTATTTTTATTTACTCTTCTGAATTTTGGCCAACTTTTAAAACACCTTTGCTGTAAAGAAGCGTTGGTGCTCTGTCCCAGCGCTGAAGATGTATGCACTGGAAGGTCTTACAGCGTTGTATTCCCAGTACATAAAGACAGGAAAGAAAATAAAAGGACCTTGGTCCCATCCTTCTCTTTCTCTTTTAATAGAATTTATCCAACAACCACTGCTATCATTGGAACGTACTGGTACGTTGTCTAATTTCCTATAGCTGAACTGATCAAAAATTATAAATGAAATTAAAAACGTGTTCCATCACATTAAGAAGTATATTTTGGGTGAAAGTGAAACCATTTTTAAATAGCGTAACATTATGGAATGGCAGTAAGAAGCAGAACTAAAAGGGAAAAAGAAATAACGTCATCAATATTACATCTTTTGATTCAGAGTTAATGCATTTGTTTTCTGAACTGGTGGAGTATAAATGTCAAATCAACCTCTTTTAATTAAAAGTCATATTATTCTTTGTCTTCTAGAAAAGACCAGTGTTAACGTCCCCATTTATTTTGCAGTTTCCAGTTATTCAAAGAACATGCTGTCAGTTAGGATTATATTAAAATCTTCAAAACATATCTCAACATCAAAATCCTTTTAGTGGTTTACAAATGGCCAAAATGTTTTTCAAATTCACTTGTGGGGTTATTTTTAAAGGCACCAATGATTCTTTTAACAGCTAGTTACTGAGTTTTTCCTTGCTTGTGAAATGAAAATAGATCTCTCTGCTTCCCATTTTTCACAGATATATTGTACTCTTTCATTCACAACTTGCCGATGGCAATGTTCGGTATTTTAATCACTGGTGAAAAGACAGGGATGGTAAGAAAAATTTTGCATAACAAGTTTTATTACTAAAAGGATCTTCACTCATGATCACGTGTAAATAGATAGTTTAATAAAGATGTTTCTGCTGGTGACATTGTTGTCAATGAGAGCGGCATGATAATCTTAGAGGGGAGCATGCTTGGCACCATGCAGAACGGTATCTCAAGGGCTGCTCTTGAAATCTATAAAATAACCGTCTTTTACTTACTGTATATTAGTCAGTATTAGGGGGTGTGACTGTTGATCAGTATCACCAGTGTAAAGTTCAATCTTGCCTGAACTCTGTCCCGAACTAAGTAAAATGTCTTGCTTTCATGTTTTTTTGCCATCTTTGCACGCACAACATTTTGCTAAGGTACCCTCCAGCCCCAGCCGCTCTGTTCACACCCTTTATTAAGTAATTATTCCCAGAAATGGGGAGAAAATAATCCAGTAAAATGGTGTGGGAAGAAGAGGATGCTCAGTAAGGTGTTCCAGCATACTCTGAGGAGTTTGGTACTTTCATCAGTGGTAAAATCTGCCTGTAATGGACAAACAGGGATATTTATCATGAAAGGGCTTTTAGTTTTTCACAGTGCTGTGGATCTGTGTCTGGTACATGACATGCAGCAATACTGACTTCTTAACATTAAAAAAAAAAAAAAGAAGACATTCTGTGTATTATTATATGGAAGTGATGAGTATTATGACTATATAATTCAGGTGTGTTTGTGACTGCATATATGCATAAATGTAATATGTGTGGGTGTTTGTACATTAGAGAGAATTACGCTTTAAATCATTCCACAGTTTTATACATATTATATATCAGAGTTATTAGAAGGATAGCTCCCAAAAAATCTCTCTTCTATTATTCCTACAGTAGTGAAATGAAGTTATTTGAAAAACAATGACAAATGATTTATACTACACAAAGATAAAACTGAAAACAAAGTATTAACCATGCTGTGTAAATTATAATTATAGTTGTAATTGGTTAAAATGAATGTGTAATAAAAACCTGAAAGGATATGTAAATAGAAAGTGAATTCCAGTAATGAATCAATAGATGTTGATGTATTCATAATTCTGTTTTCCTTTTTTCTTCTAATTATAAGTGGCAAAGAATCATCTAATATTAATAAGATATGCATAATGCAAATACTGTTTTTAAAGTTGGAATCTTTTTTATGACTGGATTAAGAGAAAATGTTTCCCAAATATTTGTTTACAATTTTAATGTTTGGTAACTCTAATTCCTTATTCAAAATAAAAGTTTAACGCTCAAGATACTTCGCGGGCACAGGTGCAAAAGTATAACTGGAAAACAAGAAAAAAACACCACATTTTCACTTATGGAATCTGCCTACCCAGAAAGCAGTAATTCAGCAGAAACTTCCCCACTTTCTTCCCCTCATCCAAAGACCACTGCGTCTGTATAAAAGCAACTGAATCTGGAAAGTAACTCCTTCCCAACGGTTCCATTTCACAGCTCAGCTAATTAACGGCGGCCACCATGAGTTTTGGATTACCTAAATGGGCCATGCCATTAGCCGCTGGTGAAGAACCCCTACTGGAGCAAGCCCCAGCAGGGCTCGTTGGAGGTTTTCTGCTGCTCTGGGCCACCTCAACAAGGTGACGTGCGCCAACACGTGCGCCAATGGCCCAACAGCAGCCTACTACAAAATTAGCACGTTACTTTTTAATTTTTGATCATACTGTTTCACAGCACTTCTTGCGTGTGTTGCAGCAACGCCACGTTGGAGGACAGGAGTACTGTGTGCTGGAGGATGTACACCTGCACGTGGGGAAGACCATCTCTGCTCCCAAGGGATTACAAGCTTAGCACATGTTGGGAGGCAGTAAGGAAACGAACAAAGGGAGAGGACAAGACTGCTAGTTGTGTTCAGGAAAAAAAGTAATATTTTTAGCATTATAAACATGGTCTCAGCCTAATGGCATGTGCAATAACATCATTCCTGTAGCCGTTTTTTGGCAACTTGTTCTGAAATTTTCCTTGAGAATAACTAATTTTTGTGCACAAATGTGCAGTCAGCTAAATGCTGAGTGTATGATTATGAAATTGTCTTTATGGCAATGCATAAAAAATTAATCATTTAAGTATCTTTTGTGAAAAATATCATCATCATTATTGAACACTAGGAAGCTATTTGTATGAACATATTTTAAATTGGCAAGTCATTGATTTCTATTTAATGCTCTTTGCCACTGTCTATGAAGTGAAGGAGTGTTATATGGTTCCAGAAGTGGAAAGATTTATACAATAACCATTAAAGGAATACATGAATGTCAGTTTAGAGACTTGTATTCAAACATTTGTCTTTTGGATTTTTTTCCCCTAAAATGAACTTTTATTAACTCAGGAAAAACATCTAGCGATATGAGAATGTTGTTGAACCTTTGAATATCTTTCATTTTATCACTTTTAATGCGTCTTTAATATTTAACATTCATCTTATTATAGACAGAAATCGTGAGATGCATGCGCGGTTTCCACACAGTTTTAAAGTTCAATGCACAGTCACAATTCTGAGGGGAGATTTCACACATTTATGAAAAATAAGGCATTTTTGCAGTAAAGTTGCAAAGTGTGAAAGAATTCTTGTTTTATCTGCCTTACTTATCATGTTTATGAGTTATTTTGCCTGGAAGTAAATTGACAAGTTGTCAATGAACAATAGACACTGCTTCAGCTAGGCTTTTCACAGGTTTGGATGCCTTTGGGCAAAAGGGCTAAATCTGTAGTTTGCAATCTAGCATATGGAGTACTGAAAAAAGTGGCAATGGGGTGAGAGACATTTCCTGAGAAATTCATGTGGCTGCTGATCTCTAACCAATCCATTTGGTCTGGGTCTTATGAACTCATGTATAAGTGCTCTAGCCTTGCAGTTAAAGGGGATTTCAGGTTACATACAATGACCCAATTTCGTTTATTCCTGCAGTACTGCTGATCTGCTCTATCAAAATAAATACTTTTATTTTTCACCACAAGTAATGGCACCTGCATCTTTAATAACACGGCTGTCCTTAGAACATTCTCATATATGGATTCTGCATATTTCTGCTGTTTGTTACATGAACCGCACTATAATCCTCTAATTAACGCAATTCTTGATATCTTTATCCCTACGCTCATTATAAGCGCACCCTCTTGAGGTGTCAGGCATGTTGTACACTATACAATGGGATAAAGATGATTTCATATTCACGTACTGTAGTAGGGGAAACATCATTCTTGTTTCCTTTACATGATGTTGTATTTGTCAAGACACCTTAATGCACAGGATTGAAAAATGTGATGCCAAAAGGTTTTCCAGTTTCCAGATACTCTTAAAAAAAGTCGTATGTAGCAAAAGAATGAATGGAGCGCTCGGGATTTCTCTCTTTATCAGGGCTGGGGGGTAACTTATCTTTAAAATCTACCTTCTCTTGACTTTTCTGAGTGCTGCAGCTACTGAAGTGCAGAATCCACAAAATGCACTGTGTTTACATGGCCAGAGACAAATTCACATTACTTTAGAATTTTGCTACCATGCACTCAACTGAGTATTTTTTAAAATGAGCTGTGAGAAATGCTGAACTCTTTTGCTAGGAAATATTTATGCAGTTATGTAGTTTAAGAGCATTACAGTTGGCAATTAGCATAAGAAATAATGCTATGAGCAGTAAAAGTGATGATAAATGACTGATGAAAGGACACTAAATTAGACTGGTTACCACACTTAATTAAGAGACAACTGTGCTACTTGCTTGATGTCGGTATCTTACATCTGACAAAAAGGGTAAGTAGCCTATTTTCGTTATTATCACGGCCAAAGAAAGTACAACTAAAGCAAGGAGCGGTATGAATCATAAATACATCACATCAGTGTAATGCACTAGTCAACCTGAGGAAAATAATGAATGCATTATATTTTAATGACTTACAAACCCATCAATTATTAATGATCAAGCAGACTATTTTGGCTACTGTATCGGAATAATGTTAATTATCTGCATGCAGCAGTGAAGCATGTTTTCTAAGCCTTGTGATTTGCATGCCAGTTTTGGCAGATAGAAAGACAAAAAGATTGTGACCAATTCCATTTTTAACTGAGTTATTTAGATACCCAAAGAAAAAAAAAATATGATCAAGAGAAAAAAATCCAGAAAAGCTTCTGCTGGAGGTTGCCTATCTTGTGCCATCTACAAAGACCTGAATTTCAGGCTCTGTAATAGTTGCAGAATAGTAGGCTCCCTTTCAGAAGTCTTCCTCTTCACTAAGCTTTTGTGAAAATTATGCTGATCATAAACCTGAACATATGCTGATCATAAAAAGGAGCACTATATTTCTTCCAAAACAGGTTGAATCACACTCAGTAAAAGAGAGGATTGGCAACGTGAAAACTCATTTGTGAAAATTGACTAGATTTAAAGTAGATGGCTTTTGAGGTAGCTGAAGGTGTACAACAGCTGCTGTTAATGCCCTCCTTGTTTCTGTGGGTTACCAGCCACATTTTCCGCTTCAATTTTTTTTTTTCTCCTGTGGTGATGCAGAATACCAATGTGATAACTGTCCATGCCACCCAAGCTTTGAGCAATGTAGGAAGTCACAGAATCACACAGAATCACAGAATCATTAAGGTTGGAAAAGAGCATTAAGATCATCAAGTCCAATCGACAACCCAACACCCCCACGCCCACTAAACCGTGTCCCGAAGTGTCACGTCCACACGTTTTTTGAACACCTCGAGAGACGGTCACTCCACCACCTCCCTGGGCAGCCTGTGCCAATGCTTGACCACTCTTCTGGTGAAGAAATTTTTCCTGATATCCAGTCTAAACCTCCCTTGGCGCAACTTGAGGCCGTTTCCTCTCGTCCTATCGCTGGTTACTTGGGAGAAGAGACCAATCCCCACCTCACCACAACCCCCTTTCAGGGAGTTGTAGAGAGCGATGAGGGCTCCCCTCAGCCTCCTCTTCTCCAGCCTGAACACCCTCAGTTCCCTCAGCCCTTCCTCATACTCTTAAATCCTCCTAGTCCTGCTAGTGAGGCTTAGAGACGGGCAAGGACCAGCTAAGGAAAGAAGTCCCTTTGATGGCTTGGCATGCCATATCTCAAAAGCCAGAGGACGACAATAGTTATTCTGTCCCAGCAACACGGTTGTCTCATGGAAAGACAGCCTCTCCTAATACTGGGGGGATGTTCCTCCAAGCAGCAATAAATTGAAGCTAGGTGTCTAGGCAGTAACTAACAAGCTTGCATATCGGCTTTCCTCCACCTCATTTTTCTCTCAAGAGCTCCTACTCTCGCAGCTCTCCACGATGCAGCTTTGCAGCTGATGCAGTTGGCAGCTTGGTGCAATGGTGCAAAATGAGGTTGGAGCCTCTTTATGACAATACAGCAACCTACTGACAGTGGCAGTTTCGAAGATGCTTTCTTATGTGTTATCTATATATTAATAACCAAGTTGATCCAACTGTAATTCATTCCTTGCTTGGGACTTCATACTTTAGTTTCCTGTAAAGGCTCAGTGGGAGAGAATTTCTCCCAAAGACATTTCCTACAAAACACTGGCAAACGTAAATTGGGTGGGTGGAGAATTTACTGGAAAAGGATTCTTTTTTTATTATCTCATTGCTTTCATATATGGTAATGTTCAAGTTGCTTTGTAAGGTTAGTGTATAAAATGTTTGATTTTAAGTTGTCATTTCTTGTAGCAGCTTTACAGACAGTACTTAGAAATACTGTGGTTTTCTTTTTCCCTTGTAAATTAAAACAGAAATGCTCTCTAAACTATTAGTATTCTCACTGCTGCTATACATTCTGTAATAAATGCAGAAATAAATTATTTCTTGGCCTAGATAGTACCTACCTACAGAGAGAAAAAATAAGATTACTAAAACAGTAATAAACACTTTAAACTGGATTCCTGGAGATTAAACTGGAAACAGCCCTAATTATGCTGTATTGTGCTATCGCCCTTGCAGTAGATGCTCCATCCTTTCCGTGCGTGTCATCTGACAACTTCTCAAACGCACCAGAAAGACCTGCCTTGTTACAGTTGTTTTCTTATGCCTTGGCTAAGTTTTCCTTAATTATTTCTCCAATTCTGTCAGCAATGTTATTGCCCCACTAGTTTAAAGGTTAAACAAAGCACCAAATCTGTCAAAGTGAGTGAAACCAACTGGTGAAGAGCTATCAGAAAGTAATCAGTGCTAATAGGTACATAATGGCTAACAGTGAGCTGTTTGCACTGAGATACATCACCGCAGACAGAACACAGACCTCGCTGAAATCGCACTTAAAGAAAACACCGAGTACCACGGCCGGCTTGTAGCTGAAAACAAGGTGAGAAATACCTTTTTTTTTTTTTTTTTTTTTTCTCCTTCTCTAAAGGGCTCCAAACCTACATGCCCTTTCAAAAATAGCGGGTGCTCCAGTCGCTAGGGCTTTGCCATATCTTGAGTTTGTTGCAGGGCTTTTCTTCCCTTGTGCGTTTGACACACGAGGTTAAAACCGTGAAAAAACTGTTGGTGGAATTTCAGTGAGATAAAAGAGCAAATGTCAAAAATGCCCCTTTTAAGGCATTTAACCTTTCCGTGTGTTTTTCTAAAATAGTTTGAAGAAGCTGCCAAAAATGTTTCATGAGCCCTTTTTCTTTTTTTTTTTTTTTTTTGCTTCTGAAGATAAATCGTGTAGCTTATTAGCAGTGCCTTGGAATCATATGCAAAATACAACTGCTGGCTGTGATTTTTTTTTTTTTACTGCAATTTCACCCAAAGATATGTTGTAAGAAGTGCTTGCAAAGATAAGTTTTCAGCACTTGGAGCCTGATGCTGCAAGAAGTTGAGTCTTGCAAGGTGTTGAGTAGTGTTAACTCAATTAAGACATTGCAAAATTAGAAGCCTAGCACTGTGGGCAAAAATGGGAACTCAGTCTGTTGTATGGTAGGACTAATTTCTCTTTAAATCCATCTAGCGCTGCTTACAACAGGAGAGAAATTTCATTGCAGAAGCCACCCCTCTACACATAACAGACATTTCTTCCCCCTTTAGCAGCCCTAAATTTGAGAAGGGAGAGGAGATGTTAAAACTTCCTCTTTGTCAGCTTAGACTCATGCTACCTGCTCCCAAACAGCACATCGCACCAAAACCTTGGCTGTCTTCCGGGGGCATACTTTTATGTGCATCAACTATTTTCTAAGAAATTTAGAGCATCTTTCACATTAAAAAAAAAAGAAAAAAAAAAAGATATTTTTGTTTTAACTTTGTTAAAGTTTGGAATGAATGATCTAGAAATTCTCATTGCTTATGTCTCACCTCTGCTGACAAGAGTGAACTAAATACCTGGCAGAGAATAATCTCTTCTATAAAATATCTGCCACTCCTGCTCCTGAATGTAAACAGTATTCTTGAACTCTTTCTGTGGTGTATTTCTAATAACTCTGGAAGGGAATTTTCTGGTTCACTAGTACTTTTTCAGTAGTGATAGGGTTTTTCCAGCTTTATTTTGGAAAAAAATGTTAATATATAATAGTAATTGAAAAAATAATGGAGAAATTACTTCTTTTAGTCAGTTTTATTCATCATGTAAAGCAAAGTTCTCTCCTCACATAGCATGTTTGTCCTACTCCTATTACCCCAGGGAAACCATTAGAAAAAAATGCAATGTTGGAAAACTGTGTTTACCATGACAGAGAGTTTCCAAGAAGAGAATGTAGATGTTGTCATACTAGATTACAAGAGGCATATTTAGCCCTTTTTTCTGTCCCTTGAAGTGACATGAATCACTGAACAATCACTGATTTAAGTGAAGAAGGTGCGAGAACTCAACTACAGAGAAACACTCACCTTTCATGTTGGTCCCTGGCTCAAGCGTGAAAAATGCCAGATTTTCAAAAATATCTTCAGTTTTTTAATCATTGCATTGGATAATTTTGATGCTCACCTAGACATTTACTCCATTAAGTGGTTTGCTTCAAATCTTGTTGATTTCAATGAATGTTGCTGTGTTCTCTTGCAGACAGGCAGAAACAAAAATTCCCTAGTTATCTTCCCTTTCATCAAAGAATTAAAGTCTGTTTTGGTTATTCTTCTTAAGTTTTTCTGAAGACTTGCATGTTTTCTCATGTCCTCCATGAAAACTTTTTCATTGTTATCTTGCTTTTGAGGCTGCATATGACACTCCTAATTGTACTGTATCACTGATGTATGCAGTGGCTTGCAGTGACAAGAATTAATGAATTGGCTGGAAACTAGAAAAAGCACATGGAATATGGACCATCGCTATTTTTTGCATTTCGGTATCTCTACATGTTGCCAGCTTTTCAAGGATACCTGTTTTCTGGAGGGTTACCCATATAAAGCAATTAAATTTGGAAGAGTGAAAATTGCTGAAAAAAAATATGCCTTCTAAAAATCTGACTAGTTCACCACTTCCTTTATATTTTCAAGATGGTGCTTGGCTTTATTTCAGTTTATCACAATTTGGGGAAAAAAAAAATTAATGTTACAGGTACCAAAAAACAGCTTTCAAGGTTTTTCTAAGGGTGAACCATAACATGCATATGAACACATGGCTGCATTATCAAAGCTTTAGGACAGAGCTCAAGGCTAATTGATACCATAAGGATAATTTAAAGCAGCAGAAAGCTATATCCAAATTCTAATCTGGCTTTGAGACATAGCCTTCCACATCCAAAATGTATCAAGGGTTCCTTAAGTCAGAAGCAATCAGGATCTTGTTTTGACCTCCTTAAAAAGAATAGCTTCGCTTCTAGCACACCACTGAGCTTAATATTGATTCAGAGGAAAGCGTGAATCAGCACCATTATTTTTCCCTTGGCCATAGAAAGAACAGAGCTGACCCTATTTAACTGGTGAGATCTGCTGAAAGCGTAGGCCAGCATGACTGAAAATTTCCAGAAAAAAACAACTTTTACAGCTGAGGCAAGAATAACTGATAATAGTCACAAAACTGGAAGTATGTGTGCAGAGAGAGAGGTTTAGTCATTAAAAATAATGACTTTTAAACCTTTTCAGTAGACCTCTGAAGTGTGTTTTTAATGGGGAGGGAGGGAGCATTTTTTCTATTTAAAAATAATACTTTTTACCTGTGAGATTATGTCTATATTATGTATAATTTGTACATAGCCTGTGTATATATCCATATGTAAAAAGAAAACATACCAAGTTTCCTGGTTTGGGATGTTGATGTCAAACTTCAATCAAAGGAATGCATTTTATTACTGAGTTTCAATTCTTGAAAGTTGATATTTAACATCAAAACATTAAAACTTTCAAAGGAACACAAAGTGTTATTATTCTTTATCACAAAAGTATTTACCTGCCAGCTCGGCATTTCAGATTTTCTCCAGATCTAAATAAAAGTTTAAAAGTTGGGTATAAAACCCAAAATTGTACAATTTCACAAGACTATAAGAAGTCATTTTGAGTTTAGCAACTGTAGCAAAACTCAGCTGGACAGCTGTATAACAAGGTATTAACCACTGTTAGAAAAACTGTGTGAATTTTTCAAGTCCTACTATAGTAATCCACTATCAAAAAAGTTAACATAATTACTAAGTTTCTCTTTGTTGGATGAAACAGCCATATAGCTTTGCATTTGATCATCGAAGTATTTCTTAATACTTCTAATAGCTAAATATGTAATATATCACTTGGAATTTAAACAAAGGGAAAAAAAGTTTGCTAAACCACTTTAAATACTTAAATTCTTCTACTACTCTTGTCTAACAGCTATCCAATTATTAAGGTATTTGAATTTGAGTGTTTAAATGATTTGTTAAACTCAGGAGAAGGCCATGTTTAAATACTGAAATTGTCTGTGATTCCCTGTCCTGTTCTCAGACCCCTAAGTCTTGCTTTCTGTTGAACATGGGTTCTTACACACTCTTTACAGAGAAATTTTCAACCCATGTGTGTCAAAGTAAAAAGCTTTTTTTCCTCATTATTTGTCTTCAATGTGCATGTATTCATACATTGGTTCTCAATTTGCATTTGGACCACTGTTTTTTGGTGTGTATTTGTTTTCTTAAATCATGTTAGCAGGTAGTTCATGGGTATGAATGACCATTTTCTGTGGAAAATTAAAGATTGAAAAAAGAAGCTTATTCAGATTTTGCACAGGATGTGCAAGATATGATATTTAAGATCATGTGTATACATACATGAAGATAAGCATAAAACTAAGGCATTTAATTTAACCTTTAAATTAGAATTTTTTTTTTTATTTAGAGTGAACAAACTCACTACTTCAAGATGCCTAAGAACAGCTCAGATACTATTCAAACCTCTGCCTATCTTTTCTGATTTTCTTTTCTTTGGGTCCATTTATGTGGTTTACTATTGAATACTATTTCTGCAGGAATTCTTTGTTAATCATGGACTGTGTCATTTGCCCTTGAGTGCATTCTGTGGTGTCTAAAAATAGCATGTAGTATATTCCACAGGTCATGTGGGATGATCACCTTGTGACTGGTTGTTATAAATAAGGGCTTTGGGGTCAAACCTGTCTTTTCATTGAAGAGGTTAGAAAGTTTCACCCAGAATAAAGCAACATCAGCCCCGAGTCTAGAAAGCCGGTTCCCAAAAGGATTCTTTGGGCAAGCGCCTTTAAATAGCTAAGAGTGAGAGAAATGGCACTGCAAATGTCAGCTTACATAAACCCAAATGAGAAAAGATGAGAAAATTGTGCCCTTTCTACAAGGACAGAATCTAACTGCTCTAAAATCATTAAAAAGAAAAGTATAACAAAACAAAAACAGACTCAAAAAAAGAAAAGGTTACTCATTACACTGGTATTGCTGTGCACCTCAGCTTTCTTCTTCATACTGTGGTGGTTACACACTTTGGATAGAAAAGTACCTCTCCTCTGCATTTTATGTTGTTAATTCAAACCATTTTTAATTTGCTTTCAGTTTAAGTTGAAGGTTTGAATTAGGGGATTCCAATTTCCCTGTCTCTGGTGCTATTTGATTCTTTCCCATCATTCAATAATTGTAGCAGTGAGGTGTCCAAGTCATTACAAAAAAACAAAAATAATGCATAAACTCACAAGAAACTCATTTAAGGTGGCTTTGGATTAAATTTGACCTTTAAAGTCACAAAAAAAACCAAAACAAAACAAAAAAAAAAACCAGAAAGCCAAACAATCAAGAGCTTGCTCATTCCTGGTCAAAACTCTTGCAACACTGTTAGGAAAGACGACCTAGTTAGAGTTTTGTAGCATTGTGGTTCCTTGTCACCATGATGAAGATTGAGCAGGGAAATGTGTTTATTGTTTAATGTAAGACGGAGGGCCTCAGTTCAGGTTTTACGGAAACAGCGGTGGTGAATGAGCTGCTAAACTAATGATCCCACTGTAATGGGAAGTGGATACTTTTTTCAACCTACCCAACAGAGCAGCTGCTCGTAAATCCTATAAAGACACTTTAAAAGGTACTTAAGCACAGTTAAGTTAATATAAATATTTTAATTTTTTTTATGCATTGTTGAGTTTCAGTTAGATGTCAACCTATGGTGACTTTTACCTAGCACATTATTATTTTGGCTTCTTGAAGGACCATTAAGTAAACACCAGTGCCATTGTTAGGTGAGGTGAAAGGCTACTGATATTCAGGAGCAGTATTCAGAACCTCTGGACATCTTCCTGATACATGATGTTCTCCTCTGATTTGGTAATTACTCATTTGTTATGCAAACTTCATCAACATACACTGACATGCAAGTTTCTGGGAGAGAAGCAGCTGATGGTAGTGGATACATGCAGATCCAATGAACTGTAAAATGAAGACACGCAATGATCTTTATGAGTTCAAAGAGGTAAAAAATGCAAGCGCTAGGGAAAACTGAGGGCATATGCATGTTCTAAAAGTTTCTGGACCTGACACCTGTTCTCATGCCAAGCTTGAATTATATCAATAATGGCAGAACACTGTGCCTTATGGAAAAGAAGTTACCTGGGGTCAGAATATGTCCAAGAAAGGCAGAAAGCTGAGTGCCTTCAGGTCTTCAGTCTCCTGCAAACACCCTCTTTTTTGGTTTGAGATCAACACAGTCCTAGTACCACTTCAGGTAGGACTGGCTTAATTTTAGAACCCATGGGAGCCCTTATGGAAAAGAAAAAGAGAAAAAAATTATGAATAAATGCAAAGCACATTCTCTTCCCTTGAAGAAAGACTCAACTTTCTGTTGTATAGAATGAATAACTTAGATGGTGCGAAACAAAACACAATCCCACAAGGAATCTGCTAACAGCACTGTAAATTCACAGTACATGTAATTAGTAAACTATCTGAAAGTAGAGAGGCAAAAGATGCAAGTAAAAACCTCGCATTTTCTCTCTTTCTCCCTGTGTTTGTGTTTGGAAAATATTGCTGTTCTCAGCTAAATCTCAGCAGAGCTTCATGGGTATACAAATCCCCCAGGAAGGCGAACAACCACGAGTTTTCAAAAAAAAGAAGGAACCTGAGTCACCCAGGATCACTATCAAGAGAGCAGAAACTCAGACTGAAAGTATGTTTTAGAGGGGTTTTGGGGAGTTTTTCTGTATGTTTGTGTCTAGACTTGAGTGCTGAGTCATTCAGCAAAGTGTTCAAGTGATGAGTTCTGTGAAAACCCAACCTTAAAGGATTAAGTTATATTTTTTATAACAGAAGGATATTGGACACCATAGCAAAACACAATTTAAATATTTCACATTGGATTTCTCCAATATACAGTTATGGTTGCACCATTTGAGTATTATATGAGAGGATACAAAACCCCCCTGCCTGAGAGACTAATTTTCTGATGACAGGCTGTAGCCCTAGTAGATGAAACTTGTCAGATGCTTCTTCTGAATCACTGCATCTCAGTAAAAGTCATAATTAGTGGAATTGGCATGTTATCCTTTCTTGCTGGGTATTGGGTCTTTCTGTTGCTTGCCATTAGAAACACCAAGGTAAGACTCCTGAACTTTCAGGCTCAAGATTTCTCTTGAAAAGCACTTCTTGTAGGACACAAAAAAACCCCACTTGTAAAATCATCTTCTGACATAGAATGGAAACAAACCACCTTTTTGGTTGAGTGGGTGGGTGAATTTTTTAAAATCTAAATCACAACCAGCAAATCCTATTAAATAAGTCAGATGCACATTTGAAGACAGTCTTATTTCAAAGGACTTTAGTATCCTGTATGCATCTCCTACAATGTTGTATTCATATTGGGGCCTTTTTATAAGAAAATTATTTGCAGGAGAAATAAGGAAAATAAGGTAACTGACATTATCAAAAGTTATACTATTCCAAAGGACCAAACAGAGGATGAGGATGTTACTTTATCCTTCTGTTTAAGTCTCTGCAAGAAATGCAGCCCGGCATTTGGTTAATGGCAGCTTTTTTGAGACACCATGAACACTGACATGGATTTTCTGAAGGACTGTGGGTAAATGATCCTCCTACAATTTTGGCAACACGTAAATTCTTTACACTTGTTCAATAACTTTCAGTTTGCTTTAAACAGAACAGCAAATACTATTTTTGTTGTATATTTTTCCCCAAACATTTGCATGTTACAAGTCAGGGTTTGACAAATTTGCTGCCGAACCCACAGAGTTGTGCTCCTGCGTTTCTTTCAGAAAACTCAGAGTTTCACAGCATACCTTTCAAAAACCAACCTTAGCTGCCAAACCTGCACTTCTCAGCAATCACTACAGACTGGTGGCATCTGGGACATCCCACCCGCGCAAGTGTGTGCTCCGTGGGAGGGTACCCAGCCGTGTGCCGCAGCAAGCAGAATCATGGGGTGCTCACGCCCAGGTTAAAGCAACGACCCTAAGAAAGGGCTTGCATTTCGTTAACTTTTTTCCAGATCCTGACAATTAAGGGTAGGTAACACCAGGTAACCCGTCTGCTTAATGAACAATCGGGAATAAATTCAATTTCCAGGAACAACTAATTGTGCTGTTGCTTACTGGTAGAATATCCTAGAGCTTCCTTAAGAGTTTTGAGCCAAATTCTAGGGGATGCTGTGAATTTCACTTGCGAAACTGCCATATTGTGTGCAAACTCTCCTTTTCTTCCCCTTCTACCCTCCCTGCCCCAAAGAGAGAATTATAAAGTCGTTTTTTGTTTATCAGGGAAGCAGGAATCAAATTATGCTAAAGAGTAAACAAATAACATTCAGCTTGTGAGCCCTCTGGTTACAGGGTTTCTCTCCACCCACTGAATCTTATTGCATAAATGTTGAAGAATATTGCTAGGAAAAAAACAGTGCAGCCTTTTGACAGGTTAACACCTCCAAAACCCTGTTAGTTAAAGGAACACTGTAAATTTAGCTATGACTCTGAAAGCTGAAACAAAAGCTACTAAAAATATAACTTAATAGCAATTAATAATTATCCCAAATAGCCATGGGAGTTTGTCGTTCACTTTATTTAATGCCTCTCTCTTGTCAGGGTCAGGCATTTAGCAGCAGAGTTTGTAAGTGCAATCCTTTTCATGATAGCTTGTATTGCAAATGAAAGTCATCTTCGTTGTAAACTTATCTTGACAAAGAATGTCAGACTCTCAGACTCAGTGTCACTCATTTAGCACTAACCCATCTAGAAGCTGCTGCTGCTGGATTTAGCCTTCAAAAGCGTGTCGTCGTTTGGCACCTTAGAAAAGGTAATGATACCAGCAGTAACTGGAGAGCCCAGGCAATGACCTTGTCCTCCGCATAAGCCCCGGCTAATCCGAGGTACGATACCTCAGCTGGCAGCATGATTGTGGTCTGTGGCTATTGCTTTTCTTATAGGTACACATGCTACAGAAAGGGCTAGGAAAAAAAGTAATAATACAGTATAGAGATCAAATGTTTTTATTTCAGACTGACCCTTGTATATTTTGGGCATTGGTTTCATGGTTTTTGGATTTATGAATATTTTTCCAGCCCTCAGTTTATCCAATTGATTTTTTTTTACTTTTCTAGTATTTAGTTTAATTAGAAGCACTAAAAAATCCTCACAAACGGCAGCAGTCTATATTACATGCGCATGAAATAAGTGCCACCTTTCCAATATTCATTGTCCTTCACAATCACTTCTCCCCTGCTGAGTCTCCTGTTTGAACAAACTAAGACGGGAGAGAAGAGTTTTTGGGGGCAGCTTACCCTCCTGCCAGAGGACTACAAGTATCAGAGCTAAAGCTGAGATATATGAGATACATATAATTTCAAAGTTCATATACATGATCAAAAGCACACCTTGTGTTTTGTGAAAATCAAATAACGCAGATCATTGTACACAGGCATCATATTTTATGTCAAAAAACATTTTAAAACATACTTTATTCTGAGGGTTGCAAGAGCCATAGTTTGAGGAGAGAGTCTCACTGGGAACAGAATTATTGTACTCCAACTTCCAGATAATAGAAAGATATAACCAGCTACAAAATCTATACCTTGGTACAGTTGATTTTCCTATAAACCTTGGTTTCAGAGGAAAAAAAAGTGTTAACTAAGCTGGTACCAAATATTAACAGCCTTGTATATTTTTCCAGTCTCTCACTTCTATGCTTAGAAAAAGATTTCAGTTTTAAAAATTTTTTAAATTACGGGAATTTTTGAAAGGGTGGTAAATTCAGTCTTTTATTGAGTAATGTTATTCTCCTGGAGCAACTGGCAGCTCGTGGCT
>NW_010547937.1:13641-19251 GCF_000687285.1 Phaethon lepturus | reverse complement strand
GTGGCACTTCAGGACATGGATTAGTGGGCACAAAGGTGTTGGGTTGACGGTTGGACTTGACGATCTTAAAGATCTTTTCCAACTTTAATGATTCTGTGATTCTGTGTGATTCTGTGAGATAAAGGCCAGTATGCTTAAAGTGTGTGCACCCCATCCTAGAAAATGTAAAACAAAAGCAAGGGCAATGTTTTTTAGAGAGCTGTGCACAGCAACCAGAATATTAGAACTTGTCTCATTTTAACTAGTCCTATGGGAAATGGTGCTGATAGGAGTTTTTGACAAGTATAAACAAATCACTGCCCCTCAATCTGTAGTTTCGTTAGAGTGTTAGCTTAAATCCTCCTAAATATGCTGAGGTAACTAACTGAGCATCTAAAAAAACATGTTTTGAAAGTGGAGGCACTGCTTAAAAGTGATTCCACTATCTGCAATGCTAAATAATTTGTTTTACATAACTCTGCTCATGAACAAAAAGAAGAAAGAGCAAAACCCATCTAGCAATAATAGGACACAGTAAGCACTGGAGGACTGATTTTGCAGTCTTTGTGAAATCAACTTCTTCATTAAAGCCATGAGAATATGTTGAAGATTGCAAGTCTGGGTCTTCAAGAATTTGAAGAGTAATGGGAGATCCAGGTATAAAGGGTCTTCAGTGCAATTCTCAAGCCAGAAAAATGATGGCAATATACTTCATAATTTGTTATAAATGGTACCAGAAGTATTTCCTAGTTTAAGATTTAAACCCAGAGCCAGCATGAACATATCAGCTGGCCCATACAAACCTGATGAAATTCTGCGTAATCCACTTGTTAACCACGACACCTGGCAAAGTGTAGGATACTTTGTTGGGGAAAATGTATAGGCCCAACTCTGAGCCACCTGAAGAGTGAGTTTCAGGGTTCCCAGGCTGTTTCTAAGGTTTATGCATCAAAACTGCAGGGAGAAAAAAGGACTTACACGAGGCAATCCATGTTACTTGTGAGAAAACAGGTAGTGAAATGTGAACTCATCACTCATCAGAACTCATGTCATTCTGATACGTCATTTCTCTTCTTTTGATAAAAAAGTTTGACTGAAATACGGGCTCTGACTCTGATACACCTTGATGATGTATGGGTTTTACAAGGGTGCAACTCACCTGAGTTAGCCTGGGATTAAAGTTGGCCTCCTGGCCTGTCTTTGCTTCTCCATTAACAATTAAAATGAGCTGTTTGCAACTCAGACGTAAATATTGTAAAGATTTGATAAATGAGCTTTAACCACAGGTCTCTTGTTAATTGGGATATCTGAAACTTGTTTCAGTTAAAGCAGCCATCTTCTGAAGGTATTTGAGGACCAAGTCTCATTCCAGGAAATGGTAATTAATTCAGTGCCTAACTACTTGGAGGGTAGAGCCCACTGGCCATATGACGGAAGTATGACAGCTCTTCTCATAAAACCCCCCCTGTCCCTTAGCATAGTAGAAGCTGACTCAAACTCTTAAAGAACTTACTTTTTTAGGAGTACATTTCTTTAGAAATTTTTGGTACCATTCAGACTCTGTTATTGCTCAGAAACGCTTTTAAGGGCATGGTATTCCACAAGAGCTGATGGGCGCAGGCTGGACCCGTGGTGGGAGGAAGGAGATCCTTGTGCGCTCTGGAGTGGGTTGTATCACGTTTCTCAGGGGACATCTGGGGCATGGGACAACAAGCAGTGATGATCACAGGGTGCTGGCTGTGGGGCAAAGCCAAAGGTTTGGGTGAATGAAGACAACTTCTTGCCCTTGGTGCTAAACTTTTCACCTTTAATCTCCACCCTTACCCAACAGTAAATGGGAAGGTGAAAGATTGCCTTTCTTTGCTGGGGAAGAAGCAACTCAAATCATCCTGTATTTTATTCTGAGCACGTACAGACGTAGTTGCAGTGGAGTTGTTGCTGCACTGGAAGTTCACAGGAAAGTCTACCTGGTGATAATTTATTCATACACTCAGGTCTTCAGTTGTCGACATCCTGAAGGTGAAGATCAAAGCAGCTTAACGCTGTAAGTGTAACATTTCAGTCAACTTAAAGGTGCATTTTGGGCTGTGTAAGATCCTTGCTTTACTTGTTTGCTTATTTACCTAGTCACTGTTGTTTAGTATTATTAAGAAAATTAATAGATTTAAAACAATAGAGAAAAAAGCTAAATTGTAAATGTGAGATGGCGATTTAAACAAAAATTCAAAGCTAGAAATCAGAAAAATGGTACTTTATTTAATTCCTTTTTAGGTATTTTTAATTCCTTTTGGCCATTTAAATGAAACCCAAAATAGAGCTTATTAAAACAATATGAAGCAGAGTAAACACAATATCTTTCATAACTATACACTTTCAAAGAGAATCTCCTTTAGCTCTATCTATGAGGAATCCTCCACTTCAGAGATCTTTCTTGATTTTGTCCAGAATCTTTGAACTTATTTCTAAGTGACCCGTAACTTTGTTAAGGATATGAAGGTAATTGGATAATGCATTTACCATTCAATAAACTGAGAAATGTATTTTAGCTGTGTAAATATAGCTGACTCAGCACTTTCCTTCCCAGTTTAATAGCCTTTTCACTTGCAATAAAAAAAGGAAACCCTGGTTTCATATTATACCACAACAGACTTGCAATTGATTTGAAAACATGAACTGGAGAGCCTGTCACTGGAGGGGGGATGAGCACCACTAGCCCTGTCCCCACTGCCCAGGGATGCCAGGAAAGCCTACCGCGCAACGAACGTGATTTACTGATCCAGACCTGCCCCCAGGTTGCCGGCCAGATGAGACACATCTGGAAGCCTGCCCACTGGAAAGACAGGAATGGGCATTATTTAATGCCAGAGAATTTTTGGGAACGGGCCCAAAAACATCTTCTGTGGGAGGAAATGAGAGAGGAAATGGCTTGTTATTCAGAAAAAGAGAGAGAAAGAGAGAGAGAAGTGAGCTGTGAAGGTGAGGATATGGCTGGCAAGAAGGAGAAGGTTCGTGCACAATACGTGGGGAGGGAAAAAGCTGCTGGATTAGGAAGTATCAACGAGCCAGCACAGATAAGGAGGAAGCAAAGCCTGTTTGGAAGGTAAACAGTTCACGATGGAAAAGTGCAGCCTTGCCAAGAATAATAATTTACAGATAATTAAGGGAAAAGGCTAGCATAAATATGAGAAAAACTACAAAAGTCTCAAAGCAGACTAAAAAAACCCCATTAACCTTGTGATTCAGCATATTACAATTGACAGCAAACAGGAAGAGGAAAGACAGACGTTACATAATTAAATCCCAGACAACCTACCTTTTAATAAGTGTTATCAGTCAAATTTTTATGTTGACTCAGGCAGTAGAGGTTGCTTTCAGCCCAGAATTATATAACAAATTGTTCAGCGCTGGAAATTACCACTCTACAGGAAAAGCTGCCAAATATTACTGGTTCCAGGGATCTGCATTCAGGGAATCAGCAAAGTACTTTAAACCCCTCACGTTTTTACATAAAGGTTCATAAAGAGGCAGAATAATTTAGGTATTATGGGGAGACAAATCTTGCCCAGAAATATGTGTTCCAGGTCAACATTAAAATATTGTGAAGAAGCTTGTGATACTGTACCCAATCTGTAGATGAAACCGTAGGATTTTGTTTTCTAGTGCTCCTTCTCAAGTACTGAAAATTGCAAAAATTGCAAGCAGGCAAAAATAGGTTTTCATCAAAACAATTTGAAAAAGGCTGAAATGGAAGGGAGGAGTGTCAGGAAGTAAGCTAGAGAGCTTTGTATGTCTCTATATCTCTACACGGTGCAATAGCTGCTCTACGGGAAAAAGATGTTTTTACTGTCGCAAGTGGCATAAAACACAGTGCTTGCACTCGGCACTGCCCCTCTATCACTGCCCAGTGGCCAAGACCCATCTTTTTGCATCTAGAAGGTCTCCCAGAAGAAATAAATATTATCATGCATGATTCCCCTAGGATGTTAACAGAGCTAAACAGAATCATTTTCCTTTCCAGGAGGAGAATCTTCTGTTGTTCACTAAAATACCGGGAGAATGAGCATCCTTACAGCATTTTAACAGGAAATAACCACAAAAGCATCTTCTGTTAATACTTCAATGTACTGCAGGGTAGCAAAAATTTGCAAAGGTTTGTGGGGCTGAATACATACATACATACATTTTTTTAACTCAAGTTTTGACATGGAAAATATACTATTAGCAAATGGATCTTTCTTCCTACACTTTCAGATTTCATTGGTGCTTAAAGGAAGGTTTAATTCTTTTATCTCTGGGGGATGAGGATAAAACCATTTTCTGACACATACATCATTTTTTGTGACATCTTAAAAAAAACGCATGGAAGAAAAATGCGAAAGTGTGGGCATGTCAGTGTCTTACCTAGTATGCCCAAAACCCAAATGTAATTGATAATGTCCTATTAAAATAACATGATAAAACCGCTTATTTTTTGCGTGTTGCAGCAGGGATGTTTGGTTTCAGTAATACTGATCCAGCACTGGTGAATACACGCTCGAGTTGCTCCGCAGCCCTCGTGCCTGTTCACTGGGATGATAGCTAGAGGCAATCAATCGGGGGCCAGTAGTACAATGCCCCTTTGAACAATGTTTCACAGAAAAGACATCTGTTGTGCATACAGTCTGTCTTTCAAGGACTGAAAGAGGTGTTACCAACATTTGACTTCCTCATACAAATCTCCAGGTTCCTTAAATTCCACATATATGCCATCATGAATAGTATAGTTTTCTTTGTGAAGACACACAGCTTGATTTGGGTATTAAAGGCATCTTGAAATTCATACATCTGGAGTGGATAAGACATTTCTTCATCTGTAGGGCCTACATAAATATTGTTCTAGGGGAGATTCAGCTGAACCAGCAATTGGGAAAACTGAGTCCACTGAAGGCAAATGTATTTCTTATTTCTTGGCTACAATATTAATAAGTGAGGTGTGAAATTCCCCTTTCATGACATGGTATTTGCAAGTAACTCAAAGCAAAATATTTGTGCTACATTCTGTTCACCTTACTCACTCCATTAGTCCTACCACCTTCAAGGAGGCTAGCGCTATGCACACAGCAAGCAGGATTTGGCTCTTTATTCTACTTCAGCCCACTGCAGTTTGGTTTTACACAATGACAGACCAGGGAGATAGGTGCGTGCATTAAATTTAAATGTCCTAACTGCTGCTAACATTCAGACTGAGGTTTCACAGCAGTGCAATTTGGTTCAGTTTTGGTTCTGGAGGTGCAACCAGTTTTCTGATGCTGAAATGTAGAGGCATTGGAGGAGTCCCACTTTTCAAACCACCTTCGGGTTTACATCGTTATGTGCCTGAAGACAAAATTTGACTGCCTCATTTCTGCAGGGCCGGTGGTAAAATGGTGTTATGGCAATATCTAGGTGTCTGCAGGCTGAGCAAGAGAGTGGTGCTCCAAGAGAAATCAGGGAAGCATCTAGGTTTAAATGAGCGAGAGGGGAAAATGGCAACCCCGTGCACAGCCTGTCAGTGACAGAGAAATGTAATGTGTGTTTGCAAATGCGATGGAGACCAGTGGCCATTCAGTCAGTTCCGCTGCAAAAAAGCATCTGATACCAGCCATTACAAAC
>NW_010547937.1:0-13610 GCF_000687285.1 Phaethon lepturus | reverse complement strand
AGGGAAAGGCCGGTGTTACTGCGAAGACTGAATGCATTAAGCCATGCGTCTTGTGAGGAGGGAGTACTTGCTTTGGAAAGGCTATAGCCTTCTTACTAAGTAATAATTTAAAAAAGTTTTTAACCCCTGTGGGTTTCTGTAGCATCTCGACATAAGTTGCCAAAGATTTCTTTTATTAAGGCGCTTTCCAATACTAATCTACTTAGTCAATATCTTACCGTTCTGCATATGTATGTGAGGGTTTGTAATTTCGGCTTTAAATACATACGAAATTTATTCTGACTTTCCTATCGCAGGGCTCCCCTCTTCAATTTTCAGCGGAGCGACTGCGGCGGGTGAGTACTGCTGGGGCACGCTGTGATAAGAGCAACTTGCCGCTGAGCCTTTCAGTGGCAAGTGCCTCTAAGCCAGAGCTGCGCGGAGCAGCAGCTCGGATGGGCCACGGCGGCTGACTCAGGCAACACAACTTGAAACGTCATTATAATAATGAATTCAGATCTCGAGCGGGCTGACAGCGCTGGATTTACAAATCCCTTCTAAAACACACAGGAATGATGCTGTACTTTAATTAGCAGCCCGCTTGATCCCGGACTTCCAGAAGGGTGATGCCGTAGCGTGCAGAAACGTTGCTAAAGTAAACAACACCTTCGCAAGAGCCGCTCTTCAGCCTGGCAAACCTCCTTCAGGTTTCCAGGTTGGCTGTTTGTCAAGCCTGCAGCATTTGGTGGCTGCTGGTAATGGATTTTTTGTTTGTTTTATGAAGAGTTTCATTCAGTCGCTTTGAAGAACCTTGGCAGCACTTAAGTGAGTGCAGCTCGTGGTGGAAAATGAAAGTCAGAGCAGCAAACGGTCAGGGTGTGCCAACAGCCCGCGAGTTCGGAGGATTCAAAACTCCAAGGTGATACTTTAGTTAGTTCAGTGTAATAAGAAATAATTCTGCAGAGCTAATCTGAATGCAACATAGTGAAATGCTAATGTGCCTTTGGGTCTGAAGAACTCACAAAAGAGTGATGCCAGCACTGTGTCGGCAGTGACATTACCTAGATTATGATTTTCACAAACACATCCAAAGGGAGGAAAAAAAAAAAAGATGAACTGAGTCTTCTTTTTAAACAGGAACAGGCTGTACTTACTTATTACAAGTCTATAGGCATATGAATAATCTTCCTCTTCTGATTCCTTATGCACTTTAGTAATCCCCATCTCCTCTGCTCCTTGAGCTGGCTGAGCTTGTGCACTGTGAGCAGAATACATACACTGCCTCCCGCCCCCATTTCCCAAATTTGCATGTTGAAACTAGCAACTAGCCACCTAAATTTGTATTTAGGCATCCAGTTTCCAAAGTCTTAGAGCCTTTGAAAAACAATCCTGCAAGTTTGACACCGGATTGAGTGTTTGACACTCCTCAGTGTAGAAATAATAATTAAAAGTGCACCGTTAACTGAGGTAGAAATACAAACTTGCCTGGGGTTACTTGTCATTGCTGACTTCTCTATCAGCTGTTTCATGGTGAGGAAAAATGAAAGGAAGGCAGCAAAAATTTGCTAAAAATATCTACAATGTGCATATTAACTAACAATCCACATTGGAAACTTCTGTTTCCTCTTAAAGGCTTCCTGCTATGGCCATTGACAGGAACGCGTGCAGTAATGGGACACAAGGAGAGACAGTTTTGGGAACCCTCTCGTCCTAAGCGGTGGTGGGATCACCAGGAGAACCATGAGCTCAGAAGTCAGTGCCTACAGTATTGCATACCCCGCTGCACATGGAGTTTGCTCCTTGCAAATGCTGCTCTGTGAGGGCTGTCCCCTTAAAAGTTAGCAGCAGGACCAGTGAAGAGCAGGGACTTTTTGCCAGAAAGCTGCCTTCTTTCTTAATATATACACACAGCCCTTGACAGGGTGATGTGCTCCCCTCCAATGGAGTTTCCGTTGTGTAAGCTCTTTCAGCAGTTTTTAAACAGGGAGGGAAATACAGTCCGCTTGTCAAAGACCAACTGGACACATATAAAATACACTCAGGATTCTTTATAGATGCACTGTATTTTATAAAGGATTTAGTTTCACACAGTCCGCGAGGTCAAAAAGCAACATCAAAAGAGAAAACTCCTTCTGGGATCATGTCTTCTGCACTGAGCGTTACCACACGCAGGCAAATAGTGGGTGACTCATACCTGCTGTTTCTTGACTCTAGGTTAAACTTGGAACATAAATTATGTTAATCTGCTCATGTAAATTTTTCCACAAATCACGGCTGGCTTGAGTTATATGGCACACTTTATTTTCCCCAACTGCAGGTATATTTGAATTCAAGTAGGCTGTCAAGTAAATATTTAAAGGTGAAACGTATAAATGAAGACAAAGCGCAGCCACTAAATGCTGATGTTATGGTCCTTTTTCATGGTGTAAGAGCCAGAAGATTATCGTGCGAATATAAAAGGATATCTTGATTAAAAATAACACGTGCTACCATAGAGTGTCTTGAGCAGTGGGTAAAGACCTCTTATTTGAAGAAGTTATAGTTTTAAAATTTAAAATAAAACATTTTTTAATTAGAGATTGCCGCCTTTGCTTCCAGGCCATGCTTATATCATTATTGTTCAAGATATTACGAATGCCAGAAGACACGAAAGAATTAAGAATCAATTAATTATTAATAAATTGTAATAGTAGTTGAAGATTGTGGAATATTGAATGTATAGAATAAGAACTGGTTAGAAATAATGGTGGAGAAGAAATTGTTAAAAAATATATTTTTTTTTCTTTTGAGACTGTTTGTTTTTTGCTTTTTGATCATAGGCTAAGTTACAGCCATCTGTCTGTTTCTGCATCTATCTAAATATGTGCCTGAATATATTTTGGGGGGTTATGTCTAATTTACCAGGCCAGCAGAAAGCCACATCCACTCTAGATGCATT
This sequence comes from Phaethon lepturus, assembly GCF_000687285.1. Lineage (NCBI taxonomy): Eukaryota > Metazoa > Chordata > Aves > Phaethontiformes > Phaethontidae > Phaethon > Phaethon lepturus. Next base: position 10,693 of record NW_010547937.1, on the reverse strand, counting down.
CACTTCTTAAAGCTTCAGATAAAGGGGTCAAGGTCATAGCTGAGCCAGCTTGTAGAATAGGAATTCAATCACAGTAACTTTCCTAGGTTGAGAAATGTAGGCAGGAGTTTTGCTCTCTGATTCATTTCTTTTTAAGCGCATTCAGTTCCATCTCTCATGCTTGAGAATATTTTTAAGCTATCCCTTTGTTTTAGATCTTCCTGAGCACAACTTTGTGTTAGCGCTGAGAAAACAAGAATAAGGTCGGGTTTAAAAGTGCCAATGTATGTTTTGAGTGCCTGTTCTGTACTTTAGATGACCCAGGGAAAAATTCTCAACAGATTCTTGGAGAAGTGATGGTCAGTCCAATCACATGTAAAACTCTTTTGTTTCCAAAGAAAGCATGCCTCTTAATGAGTGATGCTCAAAAGTCTACCATAAACAAGGATTTTGGAAAATTCAGGTTCCACCTAACTTGCAGAGGTAAATTTTGCCTGGTAGCCAAATGATTCTCTTTGCATACTGCATAGTATAAAATAAGGCTCAATTCTCACTTTGGAAACCATGTCATCTAATATTAAAGGCTTCCATCGATGAAGGACCAAAGCTCTCGTGTTGCAAACTTTGTCTGTAATTTACTCAAATAATCACCTTAAATTAGGACAATAATTATGGAGATTAAAATTTAACCTTTTTGAAGCCTGCTGCTTGGAAGCCATGTGAGGTGCATGGCTTCGGTATCCAAACCTGCTTTCCTTAGAGAAAATGCTAGCACTAGCAAGCCAGAATCGTAAGTGACATGGAGTCCTGAGTTGTTAGTGATGGAGAAATTACACAAGAGACAATGAATTTAGTAAGACGTTCTTCCTCTGCAGTTCCAGGCAGACCACTGAGAATCCATAAAGTTGGTTTTGACTTCACGGGAGGACAGCATAAAGGACTGGGCAAGTCACCTGTTTACCAGGCGGTCGTGGGACATACGGATAAAACACACAGTTGGGCGAACTTACAGGGCGCGTACTATGCATTGTGCTACGCTATGGGAAACTCGTGCAATACGGTTGTTTGCAGAATCCACAGCTTAGCGGCAGCCAGGACCCCCAAATCTGCCCTATTTGGCCATGGCAAATTTGCCAGGATGACAGCATTTCAGTGCCAAACTCCAGAAAACACAAGAAGATCCAAGAAGAGGCATCCTACAGTGTGTGTGATTATTTTGGTGTACAATTTCAGGTCATTTGGCAGTGAAATTTGGGCATAAGCAGACCAGTGGTTTTTAAAACTTCAGTCCATGGCTGTTAGAAATACCTCTTAAAAACAAAGTAAAAGAGTAATCATCTGATCTGTAAAGTTCTGTTCACTGCCTACTACATAACAGCTTTTTTTCTTTAAAGAAAACATAGCAACTGAATGTAAGATGCTATTTTTATTTTGTAAAATGAAGCATAACTATTTAGAACATTTTCTAAAAGAGCATTTTGTAACCTTGGAAAAACATAATGCAGTAACAACATAATATCTTAAGATATTCTCTCATTTGGAGTAGCACTGCCTCTGTGTATATTCAGAATAACATCAAGCAGAAATATAAACGACTCACAATTGTGTTTCTGGGAGGTAAAAAGACTCAGGGACCTATGAAAGACCAGAAAGTACTCCAAAAATCATCCTGTAACTCCGGTGAGGCTTTTGGGTATGGGATGTTAGTTTGAGATTCCATTACCTTGCTTTATAGCTGTTTTATAGCCCACATGCCAAAACGGCATTAGTTTAGTTTTGATATACATGTTCATGTATTTCTCTGGAAATTATTACTACTTTTATTTGCTAAATTGGGGAGAATTCCAAATGATGCGGCATTTCAACCTCTGCCTGAGTTCACTGCTTATATTTACAGTCTGTGTTTCACAGTGTATGCTGTTGCTTCAACATTTTATTTAGCAAAATAGAAATAGAGGAACAAATAAAGGCACCAAATGTGAAGTATAGCCAGAAGGCTTTGACAGAAATAACAGCAGGGCTACTTCATCTTTACAGCGTTTGATTCAGTGACATTGCAACTGACAAGGGTTCTGCTTTGAGCATTTAATTCTGTAATTTAAAGTACAATTCAATACACCATAAAAAGGAGGAATGTCCAATTCAGCCACACACATGAATCCAAAAGTTTAAAGTGATATAAGCACTAGTGTACTTGATTGTATTTTTAATTTGAGTATTTTATATGCAAACCTGCTACCTCCATGTAAAAAATAGTGGTAACCAGGCGATAATATATTTTGCAGATGTCTGAACCTTAACTAATACTTCATAGTACAACTGTTTATTGACAGAACATGATAACTAGAATTTATGTCAACTTCATAAATTATACTGCATTTCAGAAACAGATCAAAGCATAAGAGCAGAATTCCAAAGTCATTCAGAAACAATAGAAAAATCTATTTGGTTGAGGAATCTTTGTCCAGTGTATTATGATATTCAGTTTCATACATCAGATTATAACCTTACAGAAGGAAATATTAAATTAGATAAAATAGACTAGTATTAATGTAAGAGGTCAAAATTTCTGAGTGACTTTTTGAATAAAGAGAGAACTATGACCTTATTGTTATCTGCGTTTCTCTTCAGCGATACAACATTTTGTCACATTAGCTTTTGATTAGTTACATGTATGGTGAAAAATTATTATTCTCAAACAACATCATAGTCCCCATCTCCTTGTAGAAGACAATATTATTATTATTACATATGGTTTCACTTACCAACTCTGATAATGTAGAACCTGATGCTATAAAAACAAAATGCCTGGACAGTCTTGAAAGGTTTGCCTGCAGCATATTATGAATAAAGAGTCAGAGATGATTGACTGGAAATAACAAGGCAACAACTTAACTCCACAGTAGCAGCAATAGCAATCGTGAGGGAGAGACTGGGGCAATATTTCTAGCCTGTTGTGCCCTGTGGTGTCTCCAAGTGAGATCTAATTGCCCTGTCTTACCACGTCTATTGTAATATCATTTTGAAAATAAGAATAATTGTATTTACTCCTAATTGAAGCTGGTACAGGATAAAAGTAAAATCCAGATTGCATAGGGACTATTTGGGGAAGATCCAATGATCTATCAGAAGCATCAGTTTCACTACCGGTGGGGATGTCCTGGCTGTCTAACTCTGTAGTCCCTAAGTAATAGAATATTGAGATATTGCAGGTGCCGGACCTATGGCAAATAAATGCATTTGCCTGAGGTGAATTGGTTACACCCACTGGGTACACCTACTCTGTGGGATTTTATTTGTTATTACATTCCTTTGCCTTTCTGATATGGGAAGTAGGTATGGTCCTGTTCAGTTGATCCGAAAAAGGATATTAAGAATTACACGTCAACTTGAAAAAAACTCTTGTTTTGAAGCACGAAAATGGTTGGGACTGTTTACCCTGGGCAGGAGAGGCATGAGAAGAAACACTGTGCGAATGTGAAGTGCAATAAATGCTCTGGAGCTTGAAGATCCATGCATTTCCACTCTTTCTAGCTCATCAGGAGAGTGTGAGGAGGCATTTAATAAAAGCAAAGGTGGAAAATTAAAGAATGATAAATTAAAAAAAAGAATCTTTCACACAAGATATATAAAAACTGTGAAACTCCTTATCACAGAGGCTCTTGGAGGACAAGAAAGTAATAGGATTTAAAAAGGATTAGACATTTATATGCATATCTGGAAGAGTCAGGGGTATAATTAAAGATACCAAACATTTCGGAAGGGCTGTTAAGCCTTGCATTTAAACCTTACACCATCCCCTATTAATGAAGGCATTTCTACATGGACTCTCACAGGCAGACATGGGCTGGCTCCGCTGGCGTGCTGGTGCCACTGGACATGAAGCAGCTTCACCGGCAGCAACGAGCCAAGCACGGGAGGTTGAGCAGAGCTGTCAGCTTGCAAAAAAATGGTAAAACCTAGAGATCTGTCAGCTCTGACCATCTGAGAGTGGTACCGAGACCCTGGGTCTGAACTGCTGTAGTAACAGCAGTGTTCCTGAGTGCTACCCTCACCCGACGTTTTCGGAAACGTCGCTCCCATGGCATTTGGTTCCAGCACCTGTGCAAGGTGAGTGCAAAAGCAGAGCTACCCCAGACTTTAAGAAAACACACAACATGCAAGGTCTGGAACTCCTGCCATATTATATTTATTTTTCTCTCTGGGCTTTAGAAAATTTATTAATGTCCCTTTTGTATGTTGCTGCAATAGTAAAACAGCTGCTACGGTAAACACTACCTCTTCAAAAGTTGTCTTAAATTTCTCAAAATCAAATTAATATTTAGTTGCTTCTATAAATTATTCTCAGAGGGCTTTTCCAGGGCTATTGTATATTCAGGAAGAGCTTTTTCTCTCTCCAAACTGCTACAGCTACTTGCCTGACAGGAAAGAGGGAATATATTCACACAGACATGAAAATAAGTAATCTATAGCTTGTTTTCTAGGTTTGATAATATGACTTCTGATACCCTTTCCAGTTGACTCTTGCAACAGCACAGAGGGGATGAACACTCTTGTTTCTTTATAGGTGTTGGGGAGTGATTATCTGTTTCTTTGCACCACCTGCGTCGCATCACTGGGACTCAACACAGAGAATGGATGAGCTGGGACAAGGAGGAACCATATGCTTTCTCCTGCAGTGATGTTACAGGTGCGATAACCCATGGTAGCCGGAAGGAGCTGTGCTCTACTTGTTGGCTGAAAATGTTGAACAAGACTTACAAAACTGGTGGTTCAGAAGTAGGCTCTGGAGTCTAAGCAAGTGGACTGGCTTTCAAAAGCAAGGAGGAGTGTTTCACCATGCTCTTTGCCAAGCCCAGCTCTCTGTGGCACCTGGAATCTAGTTCTTGATTTTATTTTCAAAAGCAATTGCAAAACTTCGGAACTTTTCCCTGGTCATTTTTGTGAATATGCTTTAGGCTCCTACAGTGTCTTGGTCCCTTTGCGGGGTGACCCAGCCAACTGTGTGCTACATGCTGTCATTAAAATGTGACCAACTCCCCTTTCAAGTTAACTTTGACATACTCAAGCAAATGGGTATTACCCTGATCTTAGGTCGACCACACTACGTTAACAGCACATGGCATTATGCTGTTACTTGATCATGATGTCACTTTCATAATAGTTCTGCATTGCAGAATTATATAATTTCATTCCATCATTGAAGACATAATACATACTTGATGAAGAAAGTGCTATTTAACAATTACACAATAACTATGCATTGAGATAGACGAGGGCTTTAATACAGATATCTTAATATACAAAGGCTATCATAAAACATAAGGGCTTCTTCAGTGAGAACTATTTTTGGAGATAATAAAGCAGAAGCTGCGATAGTGAACTAATGTGATATATTGAACTTTTGTCAGTTTACACTGCATTCAGTTCACGCTTCCAGTTTTAACCTGGCAATGTTAGGGTAGCCTGATTGTTATGATATCAAAGTATTCCTTGGACTCAGTTCCTGGAATTGCTTCAGCCTCTGTGATTAACCTGGGGTAAATTTCTTAGCTCTTCTGTGTTTCATTTCTCCATCTGGAAGGTAGCAGTAGTCATACCTTCTTACTTCACAACTATACTGTATAAATGACTATATGAGTGTACATGTATAAATGACACTGGGAGCAAACCAGCTGCTGGAGACATATACACTCAAATACGCAGTAGCTGTTTGGCCATGATGGGAAGTCAGTCAGCAAGGTCTGGATAACTTAACACAGAAACCTCCCTGAAGAAAAGGCTGTTTTTCACAGAGAATGGTGGCAGAAGAAGACAAGGGACTTTCTTTCTGCAACCAAGCTAGTATTTAAACACAATTCAAGAGAAGCCCAGAACTGCTTTAGTACAGTTGAATAGCTGATGGCTTCTTCCATGCGTACCTGGATGATCTCAGCCATCAGAGCTACTGACAATGAGCCCTTTCATGAACATGAACTGTTCTGGTTTTTTTTTTCCAAAGCATGGGCAGATTTGGGCCAGTTGTTCAGGCAGTATCTCAGGTGTGGATGTGATTAAACACCTTACTTGTAGTCGAGGATTACTGGAGGATCATGTTCACAATGAAGGTCCTCGATGTTCTCTCAGGTGCCAGACCAGACATATCCATACACAGGGGAACTAATTAGGACAGCTTAGAACCACTTGATGCTTTAATCCATCAGCCTTTGTTGAATGTAACACAGCTATAGGAAATGGCAGTCTCGTCTGAAATTTTATATGGGCCTCTGCAGCTCGGTAAAGACCAAGAGGAGTCTAGAAGACAATGGGAGAGATTTGTACCACATCCATAAACATCTCACCTGGAAATATTTAACAGCCTTCACTGTGCATCCATCACGGAACAAAGCTTTATGATGAAACCCATAATTCACATCTATCTACTTCTCTCATAAGAGTGTGTAACTACCATGGCGGCATTGGGGGTCTTCCACAGCAACTGGGCAAATTTTGTTCATTGTCAGTAGCACACTGTTTTTGTCTGTCTGCATTTTTACTGGATGACGTGTGGGTGAACTGCATGCCTGTGCAGGGTAGCTGCTTACAGAGCAGTAAATACCATCTGAAAAAGCCGTGACCAAGGGAGGCACGGCTGACAACAGCTCCTGATCCAGGTAATGAGCCCTCCATGCCAATTACCTCTTGTGGAGGTCTCACCTTCACGTCCTCCACGAGTACAGCCTCCGCCAAAACTAAGGGGAGCTACACGCATGTAGCGATAAGAAATTTTTGTGGATTGGGACAGGGATCCAGTTTACGAGTGGGAAAGGAAGAGTGACAGAAAAACCAGGAAATCCTCAGCTTGCTTAAGAAATCCCTTTCCTCCCTTTCAGAGTACTCATTGCTTTCTCGCAGGTTGGTGGTTTTTTTCATACTGATGCTGAATGCTGATAAGACCATTCTTGATGCAGCCTCGGGAACTCACTCAGCTCTTGAACGAACCCATGGACTCTCCTTTACACTAGATTATAGCAAATTGCCTGATTTATACACACCTCTGGCCAAATACTACCTCAGTATCACCAGTATAAATCCCAAATAATACCACTTACGCTGGCAAATATGGAGCAGGATTTACAGGGGGATAGCAGGGTTGCAACACTCCAATAAACTGAGTTAGCTACTTTAACACCATATTTAAAAATAAACTTGCTCTCTGTTGATATCTGTGTTTCTGTTGCCCTTTATAGCACCAGTTGTAAGTAACAGAAAGGTTCCTATATCTGCATTTAATTAACATTTAATTAAACAGGTCTTGCATACTATAGCTTTAGCTAGCTGAACTTAAGTCTGTCATCAGGCAAAACTATTATAGAAAATTAGTGCATAATAATTATTAAAATATTTTCCTGAGATTTAATATTCACTTATTTATTCCCATATTAAATACAAGCAAGAATTATTGCAGTTGTGTGGTCCTAAAATTTTATGCAGGTCGGTAGTGGGAAAGGCTGCCAAAGCCTGGTGTTTTAGTGGGACTGGCAGATGTGCATTCCTTTGAATGCATGGGGTAGGGGCAGTGCTCGCCCACGGTCCGGTAAAACTCTACATCAACTGTGAATGAATCATAGGTTTGATTTAAGCAGAGACACCATTTTTCAACTGCGAAAGGATTCAATACGTTGTGATTTTTTACTGATCAAAACTTCACTGGCTTCTGTCAGAGTAAGGCAGGGGATCTGAACAAAAGAAACCCACATAAAAGTAAATCTAGCAGAGAGAATACATAAAATAAATGGCGTGTTAGCTGAGTACAGTCCTCCAAAATGGATTAAGGGATCAGGTCACCCAATGCCTCAGGACAACTTCTCAAATCTGAAATACCCTGGTGTTCACTGTCAGTAAATGTCCTGATGGAGCCTTCTTAAAAAAACGGGAACCCTAACTGATCATCCCCTCTGGAAATGTACATAAAAGTCACAGAAACAGTTTAAAAAATAATAATAGAAGAATAAGTTATTTACAAGTCAGTCTTTGACCAAAGGCCAAATCTCCATCTACTGATGTGGAGTGGCAGTTCTTTAAACCTTAGGCTAACATGTTGCTGTATTCCCAAGCTTTAAATAATTTTCCTTTGAAACGGGGAGCTTAAAACCCTCAGTAAAGTATGCACATGCAGCCTTCACACTGAAAACCAAATCTGAACTGCTTGCTCCGCAAAGCATTTTGTAATACACACCTGAGGCATAACGTACATGAAAGGCTCTATATGATTCACCTTACCTCCCCACATAACCTTGTCTTTTTTTAATATTTTCACTTAGTGAGAACAGCAAGATCACTTGTAAAGATTACAGGAAAAAATAAAGAATGTAGAAAATGGCATTTTTTGGCTTTAGGAGTAAACAGGGGGTGGTTAAATCTGATTGTTTATCTCAAACTTTATACCAGCTTTGCCGTGGGCTTGTTCACAGATCTCTCTTGCCATCGGTACAAGCCAAAGAGCCTCCACTTGCATGAGCATATGTCCGAGTAACGGGTCTGAAGGGTTCCCCTTCCAAATAATGTCCCAGTCCCTGTAAATGGGACTAAACGACAAAAATGACTGACGCAAACTGTGACAGGTAAGATATTAAACAGAGAAATGCAGAATAAAATGGGTGGTTTTCCATACAGAGAGCTGATATCCTTTTCCAACTTACAGTTAAAGCTTATTCATCCTAAGAAAACCCTGTTGATGTGCAATTCATTTTGAATAGACATGTCCAATTTAATCTGGTTTGTTCTTTACATTTAGTGGCAAATATTTCTGGCAACTACTACCTTGCTAACGTGTAGGTCTCTCCCAGCCCGGTTACTATTAAGGAAAACAATAACAGAACTTTATTTTTCAGCGATGAAAAATATTCAGATAGGTCACCTTTTATCATTAGCAGAATAAGTTATCACCTATTTAAAAGGTAAGTGCAGCCTCTAGGTCATTCGTCATCCGCACTTCAAGTGTAAACAGGCGTTTTTCCCAGCCTACAGCTCTGCTATGATCAGACCACAAAGCTGACAACAGAAGGGATGGTTATTGTCCTGCTGCCACTGCACGCAATGCTGTCGAGCTGCCCTGTATTAAAGAAACTTCAAGGCTGATTGTGCAGTTGCCTTGTACAGCAATGGCAAATAAATAAATGAAGTCAGGACCCGATATTACCATCCTGCCTTTAACTCTGTTTCTAGTTATCGAAGCCACCGCAGGGGCTCAGCCTTGTACAATGCAGTATTGTACAAACTGGTAAAATGAGCCTTGAATGTGTGATGCATGTGGGCGGGTGGATATCAGAAATTCAGAACGCTGTTGATTTCAGCCCAGGTTATTTTGCCTTGTTGCATCCTTTGCTAGCAGTGCAGAAGCTGTCCCACTCCCGGCAGCACCAGCGTTGGGAATATTCCCCAGGCCTGGTAATGTTGCACGAAGAATTAAGGATCAAGAAGAAAAAAAGCCAGGAATGGGGCTTTATATCCATCTGCATTCCCTGCCAATGGACTGCAAAATAGTGTAAAAAGCAGAGCCACAAAGAAGATGATCAAAACCAGCGACAGCCTGCAACTGCCTGGAATTCAGCGAGGCTCAGGGGTGGGAATGAGATGGCTGTAAACCACCTTCGCTCCTCTCTTCGTGCTGATCTTGTTCCAGTTTAAACTGGAGGATCCTGACGGCTGCTCCGAGTTATAGGAGTCGCCAGCGTTCTCAGGAGGTTTTCTTCTTTCTGCTGTTTGCGAAGTAAAAGTCACGCAAGGAAAATATCTCGTGTCAATCATGGGCTGGGACTCCTTTGATGCTGGCATTTACTTAAACTTTTATACTATTTTAATATTTCACAGCTAACTTGTGACAAGGGCAATAACAATTAAATTAAAGCAAATAAACTGGTTGGCTTAGATGTACCTTATCAATCCCAGTCCTTCCACACATCTCTCAACAATTTTGCCACTGAACTGTCAAAGACATGATTAAAAAAAGGTGCCTGCTAAAAGTCTTAATGCTGATGAGTTTGATCCTGAGCACTCTGTCCCTACTCAGCAGAAGTGCTAAGCAATTAATTCTTAGCCATGACTTATGCCACTGTCAATTAAAGCAGGGTCTGGCACAAGAATTTTGGAAAATAAAAAATACATTGTCTTGTGGTGTGTCACCACATTGTGCTCTTTTCTGTTCCAGTAAAAATAGAAAATATATAAGTAAAATGGATGACGGAGGGACAGAGGAATAGACATGAAAGTTGAAGGAGACAGTTGGTCAGCAGACTTTTCTGGTGACTTCTGTTTTATTTTTTTTTCAGATAAGATACAGTTGGCCCAGTCAGTGTCCTGAAACACATAGACTGTTAATTTGATCATCATTGGTGTGTGCAGATGAAATAGAGCTTTCCCTTTAGCAGTGCAATCATATGCCTCTTCTCAGCAATGAAATCCGTTCGTTATCCAGTCTTCTGGTTATGCTCTAATTCGAAAAATCGTTTAAGCGTACACCTAAATCTGTCTTTTTTCCGTAAGGTCTTAGCACCTCTGTGGCTTTAAGCATGCTCAAAAGGCAGTAATTTCAGGGTAGTTTACAAATGTGGTCCAGGAAGTTTCAAGACCAGGGATGTTGTCAGGAGTATGCCAGGTCCTGAATGGCATGGATTTGATGGTGCAGTTTGAGGAGATGAGCACCAGCATATCACAGAATCACAGAATCACAGAA
>NW_010547936.1:0-16175 GCF_000687285.1 Phaethon lepturus | reverse complement strand
CCTGCACATGTCCTATGAGCACTCTCAAGACGAACCACTCCACGATCTTCCCCGGTACAGAGGTCAGGCTGACAGGCCTGTAGTTCCCAGGATCCTCCTTCCAGCCCTTCTTGTAGATGGGTGTCACATTGGCAAGCCTCCAGTCTTCTGGGACCTCCCCTGTTAACCAGGACTGCTGATAAATGGTGGAGAGGGGCTTTTCCCGCTCCCCCCCCCTCAGTACTCTGGGGTTAATCCCATCAGGCCCTATAGACTTGTTTGTGTCCAGGTGGCTTAACTGCCTTAACTGCTTCCTCCTGGATGCATGCAGCATCTTGTTACTCTGTGACTAGATTGATTTCTCTCCAGTTTCTCCTCCCATACTCCTACCTGCAAAAGTGGCCGCCTTTGGCCTAGCCAAGACAGGTATTCTGAGCTCTCAGATTCTCAGAGATGATGGGTACCTCCTGTTAGCCCCCTTCAGAAACAAAAGCCTTCAGGTTGGGAACAAGCCACCTGCTATCTCAGGACAGAGACAAAGGAGAACCCCAGAATGCTAGGCAATGGCCTGGTTGCTCCTCACCATCTTTGCAGCTTTCCATGGACCACCTGGTGCACAATCCACTTTCAGGGCACCCTTCTGCCTTTGCCTATGCTCCCCCAGTCTCCCAGAGCTTACACCCAAGCTTTTACACCCCACATGCTTTCTCTGAGGGCCAGGTCACAGCCTGCTCTCTCCAGAACCCATCTCTGGGCAGTCTGGGAAAGCACCTGATCACTATATGTTAGGGTATTTTTCACCCTCAGGTGAAGTTTGACTTAGGTCAAAGTTTGACCTTAGGTCAGAAGATCCCCTGGCTCTGTGTCACCCAATGGGGATGGGGACAGGCATTGAGAGGGGTGGAGACCTACATCTGCTGAAGCCAAAGGAATTCTCCAATAACCTAAAGAAAGCCAGGTCCTCTCCACCCAACGTCTTCCCCAGTTGGTACAGAAGAGATCCCTCTTCTTCACTCTACAGAGGAGGGCAGAAGCACTGCAGGTCACGAAAGGTGTTACATGAATGGTGTTTTTGATCACCAGGAGACAATGCCCAGCCTGGCAAGGCTGATGCCTGTTTCCTGCCTTCAGGATAGCTTGCTATTCTCCATCCCAGCTCTTCAGTGGCAGGTGTCTAAACCACCTCGCACTGCTTCAAGGCACTGGGCCCAGGCTAAGCAAGGTTATGGACTACAGATGTTTCCAGTGCCTGCAGGAGATTGGAAGCAATAAATTTCACCCTTCTCCAGGAAGTTTGTTGCCTCTTTCTGGGGGGAATGTCAGCCAGGGCCACATATATAGGCAGTGGCTGCACCTCCTGCTAGTCCCTCACCATCTACTCCCCAACATCATCTCAATCTCCAGCGGGTCTGGGCCCCCAGTGACCTGACAGAGCAAAACTGTTTTGTCCCACATGTTCTCCCCATGTGATTGTTTCTTGCCCTGCCTCTCCATATCCTTCCTCCAACTAGGCTTTCTCCCTCCACTAAGCTTTCTCCCTTCAGTTTATCCAGGCTTGACAGGCTGGAACCACTTTTCCAGGAACGAGTGGATGCCTGCTCCTGCATTGCAGGGGTGTGTCTCCCGCTGCTGGTGCAGTTGGTATGGCCACTTCTCATCAGGTCTTTGTTGGAAAGACTTGGTTGATGGGGCAGGCTTGTGACTATCTTTCCCAAGCTGGACTGGGCTCTGGGGAAATGTTCTTTCTTCAGAAGGTTGATGTAAACTCCTTCATGCTCCAGTCAAAGAGGTGGCAACAACTCCCCTTTTCCTCCTTGCATCCCTGCCTGCTCCAAGACCCCTCAATGATTACAGGGATGACAGACTGTGTGACTTGAGGGGCCAGTCATGTGGGCAGACTTCTTTTAAGGGCTAGGGTACAACAGGTTACCCAGCATGGGCTGTCAGGTGGCTGGTCACAGCAGGCAGCTATTGGGAGATAATGCACCTCTATTTCCTGCCTCCAGGATTTGAAGTCCTCCATCACAACCATTTACTGGGTGGCTTCTCCAGGGATGTCTGGAAACCACTCAATGTGCCAATATAACTTTCATCCCAGTTCAATGGGAAAGCTTGAACATACATTGCTTGTTCATCATCACTCTTGATGAGTTTACAAAGCGAAAATAGGAAATGTTAGTAAAGATAATTTTCTTGTTAACATTTAGAATTAATCAGAAAGAGTACTTGTTCCATATATATTCCAAGATCTCTGGGTGAGGGTGAAAATACGACACTGAAGGAAAATATGTTTTACAATTACACTTTCAATTATTTTACTTTTATCACCTTCACGTTCTAATTTATTAGTGTCTATTTAGCATGTTTTTTCTAGATATCACAAATATTGATCACCCATGATCAAGATTTCTGTCATTTTGGACAGGTAGCATATAAAAACTTCAACATAACACAAGATTAAAATTATAAGCCATTGTTTTATGTTACAGTGTACTCTATTTAACTAGTAATATTACTTAAGTGAATAATCTCCAAATCTGGCATATAAAATATTTTGTATTAGTAGCAGAAACTTCTTGAAAGTAATGTTGAATAATATTAGCCTGTTTCACATACAATTAAAGGTAAATGAAAATATTTTCTAAATTGATATACTTAAGCACTTAAAAGCAGTTATCTACCAAGACCTGGACTTCAAAAAAGATAACTTCATAGAATCATTTTTAAAATTATGTAGAGTGTAACACTGTAGTTTCCATCATTACTAAGGAGCAGAAGCCTGAAAAATCACTTTCACATAAACCCACAATGAAACTTCCATAATACATTTGTCACAATAGCAATAGCAGAAATATACTAAACCTTAATTATTATAGTTGTACTTTTACTTATAGCCATAGAGGTTAAATAAGAGGATTTGAAGAGAGTTTAAATAAGAGAGTATTACTGTAACTTTTGGCAAATGAAACTGTCATTCTGTTATCTGACCTTTTAGTTAGTGTAAGCAGGTGATTGTCAGTAGCACTCCAGTTTGTTTTTTGATACAATTAAGATATATTTTTTACTAAAACCACCTTGGCTAAGCTTAAATCAAGAAGTAGCTCTTCTATGTTACTAGAAAACCAAGGTATTACCTCTCTACATCAAATTAGTTACATCTCAGATATTTGACTAGTAACACTGTCAAATGTGTTGCAGCTAGCAACTAATATTGTTTAGATATGATTTTAATATTCACTGGTTTTGGTTCTATAGAAAAAGAGATCTACATATGTGTGTGAGCTATCCACTGGTATGTAAAGCAGATTAAAAAATAACTGCTAAAACTTTGTACATTATGCATTTGGTGTACTGGGGGGAAAAACACCCACAAATTTTGAAAATATTTTGGTCCATTCTTTTTAACACATTTTATGTGAGGTACAAAGAATAGCCGTTATTGGGAGTGCTTGTCTTCTGTGAGCCATGGACTTTTATGACTGTCTGTGCAGATGCATGGAAAATGAAGTGAAGGGAAGGAAGAACAGGAGGAACAACATAAAATGTTGCCAAAAAAGACATAGTAAAAGACCTGACAAGAAGACCAAATTTAATTCAAGAAGCAACAAGGGCTCAATGAAAGTGTTGTATTTTTTACTCTCAAAGAATTCCCACAACTCTTTATAATTATTCCAGCCGATACAACTGTGATTGTGGAGGTAGACTTACCAAACGATGCTCCATTAACAACACTAAATTATGTATAGACTTTGTTCATTACAATCAGCTCTTACTCTTAAGAAAATGTCGACCCATATGTTAGACTTCTTCCTTCTCTGCTTTGAAAAGCAATACAGGGTTGTTAGATTCCACCTAAGGAACCTCTTACAGGGCCAAAAGAGATGCATGCTTGCATTGGGATGACTGGAAGGACTTCTTTACTGTATAAAGAAATACAGTATTCCCTATTCTTCCACTTCATTATCAGCAATCTGAGTTGCTTCAGCTTTGAAATGAGAATTTATTACTTTCCAGACTAAAGGTGAGTGTTATGTTGGCATGTAAAGGAAAAACTCTCAACACACACCTTTGTTTCATGTGCTTAGAAATCTGAATAGTCCCACCACAATTTCAAAACCAAAGAACTCCCTTCCTCCCTATTTAGGTAGCTGCTGTAAAGCCCCATTTTTAATGGCATTGAGAATACAGAAGGTCTTTAAAGGGATACTGAAATATGTCTATGGAAACATTTTCTCTCCATTTAAACATCTTGAAGGTAGAGGAGAGGTCTGTAGATTATTCCCTCAACAAAAGCAAGAAATTGTTAATATTAGGGACATAGCTAAAAAATAATATTTACAAATTACCAAACACATTTATGTGATGTTGCCATCAACATATATTTAGTGAGATATATATTGTTAAGTTAAAACTTCAGGGAAGGTAAAACTTCAGGCTTTCACAGACTCGTGAATCAATGCTTGAAACCTTCTGGGTTAAAAATGTATGGGGTGCGAGTGCACTCCTCCAGTTTTACACAGATGAAACTTCATTGATTTCTGCAATGCAATTAAAGTAGTGTAGTGATAAATCAGAGCTCTGCATTTCCTACAGGTCTAACACAATGTTTTCTAAGGCAAATTAAAAAACAAAAACAAAACCCAACACCCCCCAGAAAATAACATCTCCTAAAACCAGAAAAGGCTTCACAAAAAAAAAAAAAAAATTAAAAAAAATAGCATTTATTTCATACTATATACTGGTTTTAAAATGCATCTCTTGAACACATCATGAAAGTGGAAAAGAAATAAAAGTTGTACTTATTTTGTAGTGACCTGAATTTAGCATTAGATGTTAAAATCAAGACATGAAATTTTGGTAGAGAGATAAAAGTCAGAACAGAGACCTGACCACATGCCGGATGATATTAGTGGCAGATGTGATCGTCAGAAGTGTGATGGCATTTCCTCTGAATAGGCGAATGTACTCTTCAAACTTTGATGTTAACATGATTAGCAATGAAAGTATGCTTTGTTCCTTTGCCTTCACATGGTCTCAATATTGGCAGTTATCGTTTACTTGTATTTTTAAATCAAATATTATCCTGCCCTGTATTCATGTGCAGATGCTTTGCACAATGCTGCTTTTTCTGTTGGACCTAAAAGAAAACTGTGAACCAATGTACTGAACGGGGGTTAAATATTTTTTTTCTCTTTTACTTAATGCAAGCATTTGTATTTCCTAGTTTTATACTGGAAGTCCCAGTACTGTACTTTCCACTTCACACCAATATCCCTATTACTTTGTCCATTGCCCCCAGACAGCCATTAATTGACTGCAAACACAACTTTATTGCAAAATGACTGCAGCTTTATTAAGCAACAGGATTTACAGGCAATAACATAATCAATATAACATTAATATACCACATAATTAAGTAAGATCCTTACAAGCTCTGCCTATAGCCTGAAATATATAGAACATTATTGTGACCGGTGATAACAGTTGTCCAAAAAAGATACAATCAAGATTTCTAAAATGGGAAAATACATACCCTTTCTCAACCGAAGCAAAGATGTCCTGTTTATCCCACACACATCCTCATCAGTCACCTAAAAATTCTCATTTGTCCATCTTAAAATCTAACAGTTGTGTGAGAATATTACTATAATGAAAGTTAGAATAGCAAGGTATGTACCTGAAAACATACTGGCATCAACTCTTTTATTCAAACTCCTGTGAGTACATTTGGAAGTCAGTGATGCTTCCTTGTATTTGACATGTTACTTGCATGAGTAAAGATGGGACACCAAACAAAATATATAAAACGTTGTTAAGTCTTATGCCTTAGAATACTACTGAATGTCCTTCAGTTGCTGCAATAAATCTGGATGTATTATGAAGTTCTGTGAACCTAAAATAGAGTTTACTCTTTCCATGAACTCTATCTGTACATGAATTAATGACACTGGAGATGACAGAATCTATTCAAATGGTATGTCTCGAGAGCAGAAATGCTCTTGAACACATAACTTTCAAAAAACTTGCACAAATAGTCTCTGAAGTTCTTCTATGCCTTCTTTTTTAGCCAAAATATTAATTATTCTTACTAGTGTGGACACATGCCAACCTGGAAAGCCACGTCTGTGCTGCCCTGTTGGAATTTGGTTCTGTTGGAAGCCCTGAGGTCAAATTCCCTGGCCAAAATCCCTTACTGCTTCCATCTACTTTTTAAATGTTCTCTGAGGCATGGTAGGCATGTTGTCACTTGAATGGGGAAATGGGTGGGAGAGAACCACGGTAGTGTTCAACACCCTCCATCATGTCCCCCATCCAGCCTCAATAACTGTGCTCTGTAGTGCCTGTCCTGAAGACCCTAAGCCTATCCACACCTCTCTCACAAGACTTTGTGGTGTAAGATCATGCAATCTTCATGCCATGACCCTATTCCTCCTTTTTGCACACAGAATGTATTTCTTCAAAAAGACATGGCACACATAGGCCTCCTATTTCTAAGTACAGCACCCAAGCAAATGACAGTATGCTACCTCTGAGAAATCATCAAATCAGGAGAAAATCTGGACAGAGTTAGTTTAGGAGTGTGGCCTGGGAAAGTCAGATGGAGCAATTCTAATTCTGCAGAGAGCACTGACAATTTGGATCAAGTCAACTTAATGCAGAGAGGAAAGCAGTGACACATTAAGGAAGAAAAGCTGATGGAGCTTTGCAAGTCAAAGGCAGTAACTCTGCTTGGAAGGGGGCTACGTATAGATCCATCATAAAAGGCTACTGTGCAGCTCATTCTATTCTTGGAATGGAAGATGGGAAGACAAATCTCCAAACCAGTAACTTAAAACATAAATGAGAAAATGACAGAAGATGGTATCTCCTGAAGAAAGATACTTCCAGAGAGACAGACATCAAAACATCTGCCATGCACGTAAGCCTATGAGTGACCTCTTGCTACCATTTGCTTTGTAGGGACTTCCAACCAAGCAAGACAACCCCTTCAGCCTGTTTGGAATCAGTGCCTAGGGGCAGTGAAAACTATCCCAAAGATATTCACAGACCAGCATTATGCTTACAAGCTTGCAGCCTCTTCCCTCATGCGCCTAGAAGTTATTCTTCCTCCACGTATCAGTGAGCACTACTCACAAGCCAGAGATCAGTTATTCTCTCACACTGTGTAGGGTACAGTTCTGCTACACCTACAGTCATCTGAAAAACCCCTACTGGGATATTCAGACTCTACTTCTACACCAGACGAGGGACAAAAATTATGTTGCCCTGATTCCCTACTCCACAAGCTCCATTTCAGAACTTTCTGAGCAAATTCCTGAACATCTCTAGGAAGCAAGACAATCAAATCTTTAAGGGATATTTATAGTAGAAAATCCCAATTCTGTAGATGAGGAGGCTGAGGGAAGGATGAACATCACTTTCAGAACAGACTTCACGCAATTTCCCTATTGCTCAGAGGGACTCTTGATTTACATACAACACACTTACATAGCTAGACCTATCCCTGCTGCCTGAACATGAGGATGTTAACATGGATGTAAGCCCAGAATTCCCTCTGGCAGAGAACTGTGTATTATCAAACACAAGAAGAAATAACCAGATCAAGAGCTGTGTCCCAGGAGAATCTCACAATCTTATCCATTCTGGACACTTTCTTATGAATAACTGGGCAAACAGCCCAAAGCCTGATCTGGTTAGAATTGCACATCAGGTTTATACATTTGACAACAATAAAATATTTTTGTACTTTCCAACATGTGTTTTTTCTCTGGGCTTGAGGTCCTTTGGGACTGCCCTTAGCTCTACTGCTGTTTTCCCTGTCTTCCCTATGAGATCTGTATGCATATGCTCTGATCTCAGGAGTTGAGAACCTCTGCACATTCAGGTATGGACTAATGGTCTCTTACAGAAGACCTGGGTTTTCATATCTCATTCCAATGAAAGGTTTGAAAGAGATGATTGTCAAGCGCAAAAGAAGTTCTACCTGGGATCAGGGACATGAGAGATTGTGCTTCTTCTGACTAGGAGGTGCACAGACAGCATTTTTCTGTCATCCTTTGAAATTGATGTAAGGAGCAGCTTCTGTCAGACAAAACAGCAGTATTCTTGTATCCAAGCATCTGCCTGGATCAAGACTAGCAGAAGACTGGCCAGGTTGACAGGCTGTGAAGTTTGTAGTGATGGTTTGGGAGCAGCATCCCATTGCTCACCCTCTCCCAAAAGTTCAGTAAAATGACATCCATATACCCTCAATAGTGACTGAAGGAGTATGTTTTCTAATGTAAAGGGATGATGGAGACTGGTACTCAGTGCAGAATGAAATTTTTTTCCTTGTAGTTTCACAATAAGTTTAAAAGTGTCATTTTTTCGAGTAATGGGGAAGGAGAATGTTTTCCATTTGGAAAGGGTAGGGAGGGTAGAGGCAGGCAGACATGGAGGTCTCGTGTAGAGGACAGAAGAGTCAGGCTGTCTGCTGATAGCAGCCTGTTCTTACAGCAACCAAGAGAAAACCTCCTACCAGAGGATACAAAGGAGAAACAAAGAAGAGACTATTATTTGAAAGGGATGACAAAGAAAGTGAGAACCAAGATAAAAGTCTTGAAGCCAGGAAAAGGCCCTGAGAAAAGTGATGAAGATGACCAATGAACACTTACACAAACGGCCTTCAGCCACAGCCCTTCCATTCCAGAAGCAACTGACTGAAGCCACATCCACAGTCAGTGAGCCCAGCGCTATGAGTGCTTATTGTCAGGAGAGACTGAGCAGATGATGGCTCCAGAGGTAAGAGCCACTTGCCAGTGATGCAAGTGAGAACCCTTGCATTATATACTGATCGTACCCAAGACCCAAAAGACCTCCACTGCAGGCATGGATATCATGTACTATCAAAGGGTGCTTTCTGCAGATGCATCAAAACTGAATCAGTTTCTCAAAGCTGATAAGAGGCTATCAAACAAATGTAGATAGGCTCAAGTACTATAAGGCAAATATTATTCTGGGGTGGCCGGGGGGAGGAAGGCAGCAAAACCAATAGCCTAGTGAGACGAAGAACATGCACACATCACTTAGAATGGAAAAGCAATCTAGAGGGACAAGTTTGTTGGCAAGAACAGCACTTCTGTTATGCTTCTCTGATCCTCTATATACCTTGGATAATTTTGTAAGGGAGGTCCTAGGCACAGCGTAGGACTTGTCCTGCCTAAGAAAGCCATGTATTTGGGCATTTCAAGGAGCCCAACAACTTAGCTTTCACACTACTTCTGACAGCATCCTCATACCCAGAGAGCAGCCACACAAAATGTAAGGCAGTATCAGACTTCGTTAGCTTCCTGGCAGATTTACCACAGATTACCAGAAGTATACAGATTTCCTGTGTTCACAGTAAATCATCTCCTCTTACCTCTTGTCCACATGTAATCACTTAGACTCACAGAGTGGCCCGTATGAGGAAGGGCTGGGGAAATAATTTCTTTGCTCTCTAATGTACACATCCACACACATATACAACAGTAAAAGGCCATAAAATTTAAAAAAAGTAGTTGGTGACATGAATTGGTTTCCGCTTCCTCCTCTGTTCTACTCCTTTCATTTCTTGTAAAGTTGGTAAGAAGAGAAAATGTAACTTGAGAAGGAATTTATATGTTCCCTCAAGTTATTCCTTTCCAAAGGGACATGCTGAATTAAAGCATCACTATCCCCTTAAGGTTCTGGAAAGTAAGCCACAGGAGACACACAAGTTGTACACCTCCATTTCTGATTCCCCTCTTCCACTAGCATGCTAGTCTGTATTTTAATTCTACCAGAGGCACCATCACCACTAGTCTCTTCATTGTATCCCACTCTTTTTCAAAATGACACCCTGTTTTGTTCTCTTGCATTCTTAAAAACTCCTCCTAGTAAAATCTTTGTGCTCTGTGGCATTTATCAGTATTATTTAATTCATTAATTCCAAACAGCTGATGTTCAGAGAAGCAGTGAAGTACTTTTGCTATATCCATCCTCATAAGTCTCCTGCTCCCTCATACAACCTAAAACATGCCTGTCTCAGATGAAGAAGGTATCCATTTTCCCTTTTCCTCTCTGTGCATAGAATGACATATATGGATATATTTATCATAATTTCACTTTGCAAAGCAGTATTTCTCAAGGTTTACCATCTCTCTTAAAACTAATTTTGCCATTTTTTAGATTATCTTATTTTACATATAGTTTTGCATGTGAAGTTGTAAATTATTTATCCTCTTATACAAAAACTTGAAGGATTTGCCTGGCATTTTTAGAAATCTGTTCATAAAAAACTGTTTATAAAGCAATTTTCCCAAATATTGCATCATTTTGTAGGTTAGATTGTTTCCCTAAATATATAACATGTATTTCAAAATGAAGAGACCAAGAGTAGGTTCCTCAATCAATTTTTGACCACCGAAATACATGAAGTAATTTTAAAATACTTTTTAAGTTAAAAAAAAAAACCAAACCACAACCTTGATCTTAAGGCCTTCCTTACAATTGTAATCCTTTCTAGGGCAAACCGCTCTGACGACTTCAGTGAGAATAAGCATAATTTGTAAATACCAGATTGGTTTCACTCACATAAGTATGGATTTCAGTGTGTAAATTCAGATATGAGACGCAAAATGTTGCCAAGTGACATCATGGGAGTTGATGACACTATGGTGAATATGTTATGAGGCTGTGGATGCAGTTTAACAGCAACAGTTCTGGCTCTACCATGCACCTTGCAGTCGCTGCGAAGCTTTGAAACATCCTGTTACACCTGAATCTCTGTCCAGTGAAAACCCTAATTCTAAGGGTTCTCATCTCTGCCATAAACAAAGTATGTAACCTGGGGAAACCACTCCTCTACTTCTGCACCTCCGTCCTCCACCGGTCTCACAGAAGCAGTGCTTCTTTGTTATGTTCTATGCAGATCTCATCTAGTACAATTTCGCCTCTTCTAGGACAGGGGCTTTCTTCTCTGTCACACAGAGCCATTTTTAAGAGGATTCCAGGTACTGCTATTGCAAAGCGCAGAAAAATAACAATCACTTCCTCTGGAATTGTGAGTCTGAGCTGTTGGCTCTTTGATAGCCTAAAAAAAGGAAAATGCATAAATTTGAGAAAAGTGTTACTGTCATGGTAGAACCAAAAGCTGATGGATGAGAATGAAAAAAAAAAAAAAACAAACCCCAACTTTTTTTAAAAGCAAGACTTTGTGTAGTAGTCTTTGCAGTTTATCTTGCCCTTTGCTCTGAAACAGCTGGTAAAAGATCTTACAAAGTGCGCTGTGGTAAATCTGAACACTGATCTGATCTGTTTACATAACTTACTTGTTCCCACTGTTGCCTGCAGTTAACATATGGATTTTCTTGAAACCAAGCTTATTGGATACATTTACTAAGGCCTGTGAGGTGTTTCCTGTATGTAAATTCAGTGGGCCTGAATATAGAAATTTCACTTGCCCATGAATTTTTCGTGTTGCGTACACTTAGAAAATCTAATCTGGGAGGTTCATTACTAGAACAGTTTTATTACTTCTGCTACTGTATCATTATCAGAGAGGTAACAACCTGAATTTGAGTAGAGGAGATGCTTGTTGGATTATTGGGATTTTTTTTTTATTTTGTAGACCTAGAATTAGTAGATGGAGGAGTTCCCTTCTCAGTCATACGTGAAGAATGCAAATAGTTAGTTCTAGCCAGCCAAATGCCACAGCTCCCGCATTATGCTGTTCCACATGGGTCTTTCTTTCCTGTAACTGTTGTGAGGTGAATTGTTAATATTCGATTATCAATAGTGATGTCACTAGGCAAATGCAACTGTATCACAGGGATCAGCCCAAAGTCAAAACTGAAGTTTACAAGGATCGAGATGAAAGAAATCGATATAAATAACGAGAGGGCAGTGCTACAAGGCTCTGCAGTGGTGGACTTGCTAACCCTAAACACTTCCACCTGAATTCTAACAAGTAAATCAAAGCGCTCGTATCTGGATCAAGGCACTTTCCAGCTTTGCTCTAGCGACAGGGGAATGGGCATTACCCAGAAGCTGCAGGGCGATGTTCAGAGGCAGCTAACAAACCACCAGCTCAGCTTTTCTTTTCCACAGGGCAAGCACTCTAAATGCTCCTCCTCCCCTTAACTTGCTGAAACTTGCAGCTGTGATTCACAACCTGACCAACAGTGATAGATAACAAACCACTGACCTTGAGGGCGGCTTTGTGTGTCAGCCTTCTTATTGCGTCGAGTCACCACACTCCTCGTGTGTGTGTGTGTTATTTTAAGTAGCACATTTATCAGACAGTACCAAACAGAATATGTGGCCATGTGTATTTTATTAGTGGGTTTTGAGTATTAAAAAAAAAAAATCAGAAAAAATATCCACTTTATTTCAAAAAAGGCTTGAAGGTTCTGACACACTTTAAAAATCTCCTTGTTTTCAGTTACAACATAAGGAATCTATATGGATGCTAATATGTTTGCATTTGTAGCTTTTCCAGACATTTTTTTTCCTCCCTGCACACTGAAGTATAGCGATGTTAGAACTATACCATTCCGCATAACAGGACACATCTGTGGTGAATCTGCACAGAAGCAATTAATTTCCTTGTGGTATTTTTACACTGGGGGCTTAATGCAAGTCCCCATTATACAAACAAAAAGCTCTAGACAGCTCCTGCTGCCTGATAAAAAAAAAAAATCAGATTGAGAAGGGCTGTTTGGCCTAGGACTGCTACAGGCAATGACTTGTAATGAGGCATCCCAACACTAATTATGAAGCTTATTAAAGAGAATTGTCTAAGTTGTACTAAAATGCATGCTATAATCACGTTAAGGGACACATGCATACTGAGTTGGGGTCCC
Organism: Phaethon lepturus; assembly: GCF_000687285.1. Classification (NCBI taxonomy): domain Eukaryota; kingdom Metazoa; phylum Chordata; class Aves; order Phaethontiformes; family Phaethontidae; genus Phaethon; species Phaethon lepturus. Next base: position 3,333 of record NW_010547936.1, on the reverse strand, counting down.
CCCGTTTCTTCCCTTAGCAAAGCAGACCCACTACTTAATGAAGCCAATTTGGGTCTCTGTTTATAGCAGCGATATTATTCTGCTTGGCAGAGTGGTCAAGATGAATTTGATGGAGAGGCAGGTGAGAATCCCAGCAGCTTGGTGATAATTCACACATCATAGCCTTCACAACTAACTAACATCTGCAGGCGAGTGGGCCAAGAAACTGTCAAAACCAAATACTTCCAATCCGGGATTTTATTATTAAACTTCTCCCAAATCTGCACGAAGGTTGAAAAAGCAATATTTCAGTGTACTGTTTCAGGGGGGAAAAAAAAAAAAAAAGATTAATAAAGATGTTAGGAGGCTGAACTGCTGTGAGATTTGTTTAATTATTCCCCACAGTACTGCCCCAGCAATCTGCTGACATTTAGCCCCGACCTTGCAAATCCTCAGTAAATATTAATATATCAACTCAAACAGGGACCGTTGTTTTATTGGTTCACGGAGCTCAGAGAGATTCGCCACAGCAGTGAAAAATAATGTGCAGAACTGAGGAAGAACGGCTCCTTTGATATCACCTTCTGCTGCACACATGTGCTGGGAGCATCAACAAAATGGAAATTCTGTTACTTTGCCACAGCTGTAGAGTGACACTTCAGATGCCTTTGCTTCTCTTTGTACAGCCTGCTGGAATAATCCCAAAACCACAGTGGCAAGAGATTAGAAAACACACACACACGCGCGCGCGCGCACATATACACGCACACACACACAGAGGAAGAGAGAGAGAGAGAAAGAGATCACATTTTATTATCTGACACTGTGGAAATTTTAATAATGGAAAGCTCCCATCTTAAAATCTAATAAGTTTTGTCCTGAACAATGAGCACGCTAATAAGAGCCAAGGAGAGCTAAGCGCAATCCACTGGAATCTGTTTACTATGGTGACTTTGTTGTTTGCCTCCGTGAGCACCACATAAACTTCTTTTTTCTCCAGCTGCCCATATCGACTGCTTCCTAATGTATTTTATGTGCCTACCAGTCCTCACAAATCCTGACAAAATACCCCAAATTTATTTTCTCCCTTTTATTTGTTTGCCTCAAATGTAAATGTACATTATTAAAATATCTTCTCATAACTACACTGCCATTACTAATAGACGACTGTTTGATGTGGTCAATACTGCATCCAAAATTCTTGGGTTTAGGGGAAAGGGCTGCTGTGCAACATTTGGCATTCAGATGTATTGAGCTACAGAGTTAATGCGTGATTAATTTTATTCATAAAAATGTTAATCACTTCATTGTGAGATCTTCTTAACATTCTGTGCACCGAACACCTTTTAACTTCTTTTTCACACAAGCTCACAAATGTATTTAATATTTTCAAACACTCTGTTATTACCAATAACACTGGTAATTAAACATACATTTAAAATGCAATAAAAAGCTGGCAAGTAACGGCACAGCACCAAGCACAAATGGAAGCCCCTTGCCCGCTGCTTCTCCCGTGCCCCCCTCCCCTTTGGCAGCAACTGACCAGCTTCTTTAATGTGCACTTGTTTGCAGAGTCCCGGAGGCATTTTTTTCCCTCAAGCAAGCTTCAACCCTCATTGACACAGCCGAGTATCGTGAAAATAATTTAGCCCTGTAGCACTCTATAGATGGTGCAAAAAATACTTCTGTTCTCAGGGAGGGGATGATAACAGCGCTGGGCACACCGCGGCAGGTTGGGGGCTCCGGGGGGGTTGTTTTGGGTTGGGATGGGGGTTATTTTTGAGACAAGCACTCGAGCCTCAATCTGAGAGTGGTGTCAGGCATTGGTGGGTGTGCCGGCTGCACTCACTGACTTCTTGTTTCCAGCTGGGCAAGGCTATTGTGAGCGTATTCAGCCAATGCACTCATGAAACTGGATAAATGGATTAGTGGATCAGAGACACCATCGGCATCTTCAAAAGGAAAACAGCAGCCTGCAAAAAGACTGACATTTGTGTACTGGGGCAGAGGGTGTGTGAATGCTCTGCCTCCTCCAAAGGGACAAGACAGTGATAAACTTTCCACACTGACCACCTCACTTTGTGCTACAATTGACCAACAAAATAAATGGATTGCTTCATTGTTTTTGAACCGTAGGCAGCACAGGGAAAGCGCTACTTGCGCAGCAACAAAAGACAATGTATTGTGTGGGGCCAACAGCTCAAAATAAAACCTTTAATTATCTACGGGTCAGCCATAAATCTGGAATAAAAATAAATGTTACTTTTTAAACTCGCCTTTAATTCTGCAAGGAGTTTACGCCAGCGCTTTCTATTCTCTCAGGAGAGGCACTACCAGGACGTGGTGTGTGCCTTGCGTTTGCATTTTTGCATTAGTTTGACTCCCAAGGAACATGTCGGGAAACAAGTTTGGCTATCAGACGTGGAGGATGTCTGTAATGCTAATTAAAGTACGCAAAAGCAGATAGAAGATGTATTTTTTCCACTTTCTAACAAACACCCTTGCATGTATTCTCTTCACATACACAAAAGAGAAGCCAAAACTAATATTAATAATAGTGACGGGACTCAAGTAAATTAATTCCTCACAGAAGTACATTGTTTAGTTTTAAGAGCTCATATTTTCGAAGTCTTAAATTTTGAATACCTATTATTTCTATGGATTTTTCAGTCTCCTGGTACTTCCAGTGATTCCTGTCCACATGGCTGGTTTTACGGGCAAGCTATGAATGGCACTGCATGGGGGCACCGCACGATGGGGAGCACCAACCTCGCCAGGAGCAGTTTCTGTAACTTTTCACTGGAAAACACGCCACGCAGGACATGTTTATTGCATGTTCTAGTGTTTTACTTGGTTTGTTAGTCCCAGGTAAGATTTACTGCTGAAACGTAAAACTTGGCAGCTCGAAGCCTGGATCGGGCTCCACGTCCCTCCTTGCCGCAGCCCCCGCGGAGCCGGTGGTGGGCGCAGGTCCTGCCGGCTGCCTCCATGGCCCTTCCTGGCAGAGGGGGACCGGCGGTCCTGCATGGCGCGGTTCCACATCTGCCTCTTGCTTCCCGCAGGCCAGCAGGCACCTACTCCAGCCTGTTTAGGCCACAGCCACCTGGCCCATGGCGGGCAGTGGGGTTTTGGGGCCTGCGGGTGGTACATGTGGGCCTGGTGCTCCTCTCCACCCACTAGCAGGCCTGTAGGGAGGTGGGTTGTGCCAAACACAGGACTTCGGCACGGGAGGCCATCACAGAGATGGCAGGGGGTTCTCACCCTTGAATTGTGCCCGGGGAAGAGGGAAGGAGGATGCGTGCTGGGGCCCATGTTTTGAGGTTTGAGAACTTATTACTCATCGGCCCTTCCCCT
>NW_010547935.1:0-992 GCF_000687285.1 Phaethon lepturus | reverse complement strand
CCAAGGTCCCCAAGATGTCCCCAAGGTCCCCGCTCACCTCAGCACCCCAGCGGTCGCGCCAGCGCAGCCAACGGTGCCGGTCACGGCTGTAGCGCAGCCGGTAGGCGCGGGCAAACTCCCTGCCGTGGCCACCGGCGTGACGTCCCTGCGTCCCCACCAGCGTCACCACGTGCAGCCGACCCAGGTCAACCTCCAGGAACTCCTCCTCCTCCGGGAAAACGGGACCCGCGGGACACCAGGCGCCGTCTCCGTCGCTGCGACCCAACCTGGGGACACGGGGACGTCCTGGGGACACCGGGGATGTGGAGATGCCTGGGGACACCAGGCGCCGTCCCCATCGCTGTGGCCCATTCTGGGGACATGGGGGTGTCCTGGGGACATCCTAGGGACACCCTGGGACATGGGGACACCCAGGGGACATGGGGACACTTGGAGGACATGGGGACACTTTGGAGGACATGGGGACATCAAAGTGACACCCGTGGGACATGGAACACCCAAAGTCCCCAAGATGTCCCCAAGATCCCTGGTCACCTCAGCACCCTAAGGTGCCCAAGGGCCCCAAGATGTCCCCAAGGTCCTTGGTCACATCCTAGGGCCACCTTGGGACACCGGGGGACACCCAGGGGACCTGGGGACACCCAAGGGACATGGGGACATCCTAGGGACACCAGGGGACACCCAGGGGACCCTGGGTGACACAAGACAGTACTGGGAGGGGACACTGGGCCATACTGGGCCATACTGGGCCATACTGGGCCTCCTTGGCCACAGCGGGCAGCGGTGGCTCCGGGGTGGGAACACCGTGGGGACAATGGGGGACCCTGGGAAGGGATGCTGGGCGGGGGGGGAAGGTGGGGATTGGGCCATACTGGCGTGTACTGGTGTATACTGGTGCATACTGGGCTCACCGGCCGTGGCGGGCGGCGGTGGAGTCGGACCAGGCGCTGGAGGCCGAGAGGCGGCTGTCGGGGATGGAGCCGTCCTCCATG
>NW_010547934.1:12795-37924 GCF_000687285.1 Phaethon lepturus | reverse complement strand
CTTTCCAATCTTAGTGATTCTGTGATTCTATTATTAGATGAAAGTTACTTCTAAGAGCGAATACTGAGATGATACTTTAAACACATTCTATGGCAATATACCCTGACTTCAGAAGTCAATTGATTTACCTACTCTTTTCAAGGCACATGTGAATAACAGGAAGACAGGAGAGAAAAGAAAGCAGTTAAGGCACAGTAAATGCCAGCCTTTCAGAAAATACCCGTCTTGCATATGTATCATCCAAAGAAATGTAATTACTCACATTTAAATTCCATTAAAAACCACACTACAATAAAGGTATCAGAACCCTTCTTTGGCATTCAGGAGGCACAGAGACTGGGGGATTTCATCTTGAGGCAGCATGGGTTCATTCCCAACACAAAAGCCAAAAGAAGAATTAAGTTTGGGAGATAATTGCACATCAGAAACCCTCAGACTGCTCCAGAACGCTCTCAGTTCTAGCACCTCTTGTTACTATGCTGTGTCTATGTTCCTCTTTTTCTAAAATCGGGATTATAAAACTATAATCCCACTGCAATTTACCACCAGTAACTCCAGCAGGTCTTACCTCAGCACATCATCAGCAACTATCTTTTCAATCTGGGGCAGCGACAGCAGCATGAGTTAGTGACCTACCAGCTTTCACAAGGCAAAGTACCATTTAGTTTTAAAACAAAAATCACAATCAAGATATTTCATAAGAATACAAAATGTGCAAACTTATCAAATATTATATACCAATTACATGGGACCTGGGGCATGGAGACAACTTTATGGTGCTCAGTTCCGTCATGTCTCCCTAAAAAAAACCTCCTGAATTCACTTCTCAACTGCTTCCTTTTACTCTTTCACCTCTTGATACTCAGCTTCTTCACCTATACCTACAGCAAATTAAGACTAGAGAAATTCTTGTAGTGCAGAAAGATCAGTGTCGTTTAACCTTTTGTGGGTTTTGCATTACTTAACCACTTCCGAGCCAAGATCTAATCCTTATGAAGTCCTTCCAAGCCTTCCATACTCTATTCCTCATGGCAAAAAGCTTCCTGCACACACTAGAATTAAACTCCAAGTCTTTCTTCTCTTGAGGATTTACGGCTTTAAAATGAAGTTATCTAAGTTTTGTTCAAAGCATTCTTAAATCAGTTTCAAGGCACAATCCATTAGAAGAAAAAATATCAAACTGCATCGTACAAAGGCTGGCTTCTGCACAAGCTTCTACATGATTCAATTTTGGTCAACTAACTTGAAATTCATACACCATATTGTGCAGAAGGGGACAGTAAGTATGCAATAAGACACTGAAACTGCATCAATTTAAGATTATGCATCAGTTGCAGTTCCTTACTGGTCTCCTATACACGATTCCTTTAAGACCATAAATACTGCAGAGATGTAAAGAGATACTTTAAAGAATCCTCCCATCCCCCAAATGAAGTGTGAGGTCAAGAACATGGAACATTTTTGGCCACAGGTCTATTTCACTTTTAAAAAATTTGATTTACTAAAAACTTTGAGATGTTTTGTATTTTATATTTTACCTACATGAAATAAGAATTAACCTGTTTATAATTGCACAGATGGAAAATACAACTTCCAGTTAATGAATAAATCTAAACAGCATTTGAACTACTGCTTTTCTAACACAAGGCTTATGTTTTTCCCTCTCCCTCCCAAAAGGCTATGCATTCTTTACTCGCTCATCTGCAGGAATTTACAGGTGTTAAATTAGCCATGGTAAGCCTTACCTTTTGTTCCCTGAATGCTATCAAAACATATTGAGAATTACAATAGAAACATATTGAGAATTACAGAGAAAAAGTTAATTAAAAATTTGAATATAAGCAGTAGAAAGTTCAAAAGATTTTTCCCTAGTTCATACCAAGATTTGTCTGCATGCATAATTACCCATAAATCAGACTAACTTTCTGTGCTTTGCTTCTTCAATAAAAAAATAATCCTTTCCCTGCAATTTAGCTATACATTTATAAATAACCAGGGCTCCTGTTACAGTCAATATCTTGTGGATGTGATGTTTAAGTGATAAGATATGCACAAAAGGACCAAAAAGTTCCAGTGATTTGTACTATTGGGGCAGCTTGCCAGGTTTCCCATCTAAATCCATCCTATAAATAGAGGTATTCTAATGTAAAAAAGTTTCCCAAGTATCCACTCTGGTTTAAAGACAAGTTCCTTCAATGTCAACTTCCCACAAATATAAATGATTGAGTTCAGCTCATAAATGTCATCTAAAAGCAAATTTGAAGATTGCTGCCTCCAATATTCATACCAAAATAGCAAGTTTTATATTAAAGGCCACTGCCTGCCATGCAGAAAGAACCTCCCCCCTCCCCATTTCTCACCAAAGCCTTGGCACACAAGTTCTTAAATTCACTAGGCAAGGCTCTAACTACACTTCTTGTGGAAACGACAATGCACATAGATTTTTTTATTATTATTATTATTTCATTTGACAGCAACCAAAACTTAAAGCTATCTGTGCATCTCAAAACCCATCATAGTGCAATTTTCCTTTCACACAACCTGTTAGCGACCATGGTAGAAGTGGTGTTAAAGGGAATTCAAGTGGACAAGCCAGGACAGCTAAGGCAAAGACTCTAGGACGCATGCCAGCATAATAAGCAAGGGTCCTCTATGTCAGAAGATCTGGGAACCTCACCCCTACGCACTGTGTAACCCTAACTATCACAGGATATGGGGCAGAAGCATTTCTAAACACATTTTCAGCCTTGAAAAAAGGCTAAGCTGTCACTGCCATTAGTTTTCTACCACAGTTTCCTTGAGACAGATTTGATTAAGCACCACTGAAGAGTGCTCATGATTTCAGTTTCTGCGACTAGTTTTGAGTAGTTCAGACAGTGCTGTGTGCATGGGTGTGGATTTAGTACAGGGTCTGCAATAGTACCTCCTCCAACAGGAAGCTGTCATGAAAGAAAAGGTATAAGTTTTATAGTAGTGCTGTGGCCATGATGGTGTTGAGAAGACTGGTAATAGCTTTTATTTAATCACCCACTATACTGGAAAAAAACAAAATCTGACATATCTGAAAGAGTACCTATTAAGAGCCAAAGTGGAAGCACGTATTGCCAGGAGAACACAGATGAAGCATGTTACATCCTAGAAAGCTCATGCATAGAAGCCCTGACCATCACACTATCCTGACCTGGGATCTGTACAGAAGATTATTTAACAGGTGCCACCCATTAGGTTCTGCCTTTTTCCTCAGAATTTGCACTTCTGCCTTTCCAGCTTTGCTAAACTCTCATTCCAAGCATACAACCTGCTTGCACCAGATAAAACGCACCATACTAAAGTAAATGTAAACCACAGCAACACATTTCCACAGCAACAACAAATACCCCTCTCCTGCAGCAGCCATCAAAATCCATGCATCCTATACATACACTTTCTAGAATGTACTATGTTTCATTGCATTGCCCTCTGGGCAGCCACTAGGCAGTGAGCTAACTCACAGACACGTCTTTGAAAGAAAAGAACCCAACAGCATAACATCTCACAAAAACTAAACCTCTGCTCTCTATCTTCAAAGAAGACCTTGAAGAGTCAAGTGAAGGAAATAAGATTAATAACTCTAGTAGATACTACATACTCAATATTAAAAGTAATCAAGAATTTTGAGAGATCATTTTGAGGCCATTAAAATTTCCCCTCTTTCCACTCTAAGGGAACGCCTCCATGCAGGAAGGAAAATGGCTACCCCCACACAGATGGGCAGGTCTCTTAAGAATGTGAGATCACAAACTCTTCAAGTGACACGTGCAACAGTTAAGTATAAAAAAAAAACCCTTGTTTATCTTCTACTAGTCTGCAAGTGATTTAAAGACTTTCTTCTCATAGGGGCAAAATGCAGCTCAAAAACTGGATGTCAACAAAGCTGCTCAGCTCCCCTCCATAGATTAACAAAAGAGAGAAAACAGAGTGTGTGAAAGTCCTGAACATATAGTAAATTCAAGAAAACTGCAGTCTGTTTCTGACCATTTTATGAGTGAAAAAAAGGAGAATAAACTCAATAAAATGTTCAGTTCTAATCATATGCTCATTTAGAAGGATACCTAGAAACAGCTATGACTTGGGTAGTGGTTTCCTCCCCCTTCCTCCTAAATTATTAGGCTAGTCCTATAGATCTTTGTTCTGGAAGGTGGGAATATGATACACTGTACAGGCCATGTTTACTTTGAGGGCACAAAGCTTCCAACTCAGAAAAATATTTTAGAAGTCCCAGTCCCATGGAGAACTCAAAATCCTGACTAACCCCATGAACCTGTGCCAAAAGTCAACTCGACAGAAGCTCCAAGTGACCTAGAACCATCACAGGAGTACGAAATAGCCTACCTTCACAAGGAATAACTTCACATACAGCTGTACATTTATAAGACATGTCTTTTAGTACGATACACATATTAACAGAGTCTTAATATATAAAATCCAGTGTCACTGCTATATAGTGAGACTATATATATATATATAGTCTCAGGCACCCTCTTTCAGCAGTGTAACCATAACCACCTCACAGATAAACTCCCTTTCCCTACAGCATTCTTGCCACAGTCAGCGCCGAGGCAGGGCTAGACAGAGCTGCAGCCTCCCAGACAGATTCCTTCGCCGCTCCCTTCCCCGAAGCAAGGTGACAGACACCTCACCAGCGTGAAGGAGGTGGAGCAAGACCTGCACCACAAGCGCAGCCAGCTCCGGCGGCTGCACAGCTCGGCTGGTGCGACTAACACCACCCATACATGAAGACGTCTTGGCCAAGCCCGGACCAGCAGCGATATGTAGGCGTGCATGCAGAGTAATACTTGGTCTGTTATTGAGGCATGTAGGAAGTTTGATCGTTACCCGAATATTTGCCTTCGGTATCCTTTCTGTTACTGTTATTTCTTATTCTGAAGGGCTTTTAGCGTCTGGTAGTTGTGGCAACCCTCTTCGAGTAACACTAGAGCACACAGGTGCAGAAAGTATCTTTCAAATACGTTTGAGAGGCATCAACAGAAGTTACATTTGCAAATATGTGTGGAAGCATTTAAATACGTGCAGCATACTGCTTCAAACAGTACAGACCTACCATTAAAAGCCATAAAGCTCAGCGCTTTTACCTTCCTTCAGTTGCATTAGAAACGACTGCTTGAGGCTGGCTGAAGCTCCCATTAATGGATTTTGAACGGAGTGCACTTTCTCCACTGCCTGTTTTAGGAGCCTGTCATCCTATTTCCATGTACATCTTGTGCCTCCGATTATCTGGGGGTTGCTCTCCTGTGTACCGGCTAACTCACCACTGGCGGGGAGTTACCGTAACCCTGGCAAGCTTCCCCCCACAAGCTGGATCGGCGTCGCTACGATTCAAACATCACTTCCCAATGAAGCCACCTATTCAGCAGAGTGCAGGGCACACCAGCCCCACGTGCCTTGCCCAATGCTGATGCTTTTGTGGCAACGCTTCATGGTGTTTGGAAAACAGCATTATGGGCTCCTAGGGTAGCAGGCATTTACTTCCAGCTGCTCCAGCTCTTCACTTTAGTGCCTCAAACAGGTGTAGGGGTTGGCTCATGAGGTCAGCAGCCAGATGTTTTGCTGAAGGCAAATACATAAAAAAGCCATTGGAGAGCCCAGCTGTTCTCACTGGAGGAGGTAATCTGTGAGGATGAACAGCATCCTTTTTCTCAGCACTCTCACTACTCCCTAGCTGCACACCTCTTCTGGCATCACACTACAGGCTCACCCTCAGTAAGGTACCCTCCATTGCTGCTTGGAAGCCTTGCAGGGATCTCCACACATGTCAAGGTATAGCAAGAACAGGCTAGGCCACCAAGGGGATCTCACAGCAAGAAGAAAAGGAGCATCACTGGCCACGGCCCAGCTCCCCAATGTCCAAGAACCGAAGGTCCAGCAGTGGCCAAGTCCAACCAGGAGTCTAGATTATAAGGCAATTTCCTAGCAATAAAGCAGGTCTGATGTCAAGCAGGAAACCAGTCTACAGGTCAGAATTAGGATGAGGTCCAGTAATTGCCAAGCTGGTCTAGAGCGGTGGACAAGGTCAAGCCAGGAAGTCTGTCTAAGGGTTGAGGTCCAGATCTAGAAACTCCACAGGCACAGACAGAACCAAAGAGCAGCATCCCTCCAACAAAACTCAAACAGGGAGCAAAAACCCAGAGCTGGGCTTAAATAGAGCTCCTGTGTTCATGGGTGTGGGTGAAGGCCCCAGGTGAGGGTGTTTAGGGCCATTAAAGCTTATTAGTGCACTCAGGGCCCTAACAACATGTACCTGAGAGCAACAGCAAATGGCAATTCCTTCCGTAGGGCATATTAACACAGAGCGAGATGTGATTGTATTGTTGTGATGGTTTTCTATTCCCTCTGTTAGCTGGTTGGTTTCCTTCCTCGCTTAACTCCAACCAAGACCTACCCAATTAAGGCCCTGTGCATAAGACATGAGAAGATGCAACCACTTTTTTTCTTTGTGCTCCAGTACATCCTTTTGGAGACATTATGATTCTGTTCCCCTTCCAGGAGATTTTGGAATACTAAGTACATAAATACAGCTCCCAGAAATGCACACACTATACTGAATGGGTAGTTCATAGTAGCCCCTGTAGAGTTTATTTCCCATTCATTTCACCCTAGAAGGAATTTAGGTATTGACTTTCCATTCAGCTCTAGGTAGAAATCCCAGACAGGAAATTTGCCCTGGTCTCCTGAAATAGCGAGAGCCACTCATGCATCTTCTTGTGTTACCACTTCTTCCTTTGAACTTACTGAGGACTGAGTCACCATGCTCAATGCATTGTGTCAGGCCCCTAAACCAGATGGCACTACTGCTTGACCCTTCTCCAGGAGGTCTAGACCTTGGATGCTGCTCCATTTTGTTCCCTGTGTGCTGTGATGTTAAAACCATGAGACACATTACCTTACTACCTTTGAGAGGTAGTAAGGAAGGAGAAAGGCAGAGAAATAGAAGATAACAACCTGATGTCAAAGCTGGAGGAGGGATTGGGATGGAGGGTTAATGTGGAAACTTGGCAAACTGTTTGATGTTTGTTCTGAATTATTGCAGAATTTGTTCTGTTTATATTAAAATTTTATAAGCAACAAGGGTAATAAATCAGCTGTAGAAAATAGAAAACCTATGTGTACTCGTGAAAGAATTGGTGCTCCTTGAGGTAAATTTTTTCTCCCAGCAGATGCTAAGGTATTTTGCTTGGGGCTTGAAAAAAAAAATACTGTCACTTCCATGGAAAAAAAAAGATGTAGAGGAAACAAGTAAAAAGCAATATGAGTGTTTCAAGTATAAATACTACTGAGGAATTTCTGGAAGAGGATGCATGTGAATTCTGCAAATGAACACTTGACAATTGTGCTTTCCTGAGACAATTTGTTTGATATTTTGGTTTTGGTGGGTAGTCCTCCTCCAGCTGAATTCAGCCCCCTTGGATTTTTTCATCTTGACTGAACCTAATTGGTCTTGAAATGGTTTGTCTGGCTGTCTTCACTGTAACTATTACTTTCAGGGAAAATTAAAACAATTGTGCAGTCATCAGTGTAATGGTAAATCTCGGCCCTGCCTGCAGCTTGGATGCCTAGGGTCCTCAAAGTGTAAGAGTTCAGTTTCATGGAGCACTAAACGGAAGTAATATATTCTTACGTTTATCTCCCAGATGTATGTGATGTTTCACCATATGTCTCTTTTTTTTTTTACCTTTGTGGCTAAACCACGACAACCTTATAGAAAGGAGATACGCTAACGAAACATATGCCATTGCAAAGAAGTCTTTTTAGGGAGAACCCTTTGTGCTATTGTATCACTTAATGTTGTTATAGTAATGATAAATCCTTCACCAGGATTTTGAGCCTGTCCCAACACAGGTAAAGCTTTCAGTTCTCTGTTTGCTCTGTGCTAGATTGCTCTATTGTAGAAAGGAATTACATGTTACACACAGATACATGGATAATCAGGTGGTGACAAATATCCTGTCCTGTCTTTCCGGAGTCCCATTATTTCTGCCCCATTGTCGCTGTGGTCTTTGATTTTTATTTTATTTTTCCCCTGTGCAGGTTTCTCAGGTATTCTTGAGGAAATCAACTGGACAATATTAGCAATTAGCATAGTGAGGCAGAGGCTGATTGCACTGATTAGTTGCTGGATGGCCAAGAAGGAAGGTTAAGAGACCAAGGCCAATGAAAAGAAAAGGAAAGGACAGACAGAAACGGGTCTCTCAAGGTGGTAAAAGAGAGGAAATGCATATGCATGCAGTGGAGCTAATGGTTGAAACCAGATGCTTAGTTTCATATTTGTATTTTGGGCAGCAGGTTGGGGGTATTTTGGGGGCTTCTGCCTGTTCTACAAAACCTGCTGACAACATGATATTTCCCCACCTATCTAAGGGAGAAAAAGAAGTAGTGTGTTTGTCATGTGTGCAACAGTGAAGCTGACCAGGCTAGGAGTTACCTCTTCTTGCAGCATGAAAAATCACATTCGATTGTCAGAGAAAAGGCTATGAGACTGGGGGGAGACTGTGCTTCAGTATGGCTCTCAGCGAGGGCCCGTGTGTCGTGAGGCCACTCTAAGCGATGCAGGGACGGGTTTGGCCCACACTTGGTAAAAAGCAATTAAATATCTTCCTGGGTTATAGGAAAGTATTAATTCACTGCTGCCTCTCTACATGCAAGCAGAGTGCATCAGTCAAAAAGATGACAGCTATAAGAAAAATTATGGTAATAGCTGGTTCTAAAAAAAAAAAAAAATTGTAACAGTTTTCAATTGTCAGGCAAATGAGGCTAATTTGAGAAGGATATTACTAGTCATAAAAGTGAAATTGTTCAGAGGGAAGTTTTAAACAAACAGAAGGTGAAAATCCAGAAGAGTTTGTGACTGATTTAAGGTTAAAGAACTAATCTTGCAATTGCAGTTAGCAATCACAGTAATTGAGATCATGGTAAGAGACCAGATGGTGATTACAACTGGGAGAAAACACCCAGAGGAACTGATTACTAGAAGCTTGGGATTAACTCTTAACTTAAAATAATAATGAGAAATAAAGAAAAAAGAGAATATATCATAGAAATGTGTTTATTTTCTTCAGGTTGATGCTAGGGAATGTCCAAAATGTTTGATGCTAAAGCCACTACCAAGAATGTAAAAGTGACAGAAACAGAATGGCACGAATGACTCAAAGTAAGAATTCAGAAACTTACTGAGCTAGCACAGCGGGTTCTACACAATACTCTCATAAAACAGTATATCTCAAGTCCCATAAGCCTAGGAACATATAAATAAGTTTTCCCACAAAATGCTTTCAAGCAAGGAAGTGTCGCAGTCCTAAAACAACGAGGTCAAACCTGGAGGCCGCTGATTTACATCTCACAGGTTGAATAGCAGACCTACACTCAAGTATAGAAGGTGACTGGGACTTTGTCCACATGTGTAAAATTTTAAGTCATTACATAAAGCAACTCTAAACAATCTAATGTCTTTGTCAAAAAGGGCTTGGGAAATAGTCTATTTCCCTAAAATAAGAAGATTATTTTTTTCATCTGCAATGTATGAGTTATAAAAGTCATGAAAACTTGAAAAAGATGTAATAGTTAAAGGCACAGACACTTTGCCTTTGACAAAAATCTGAGAGCTGAGTTTAAACCTGCAGTGCATACAAGTCACTGGCCATTTCTTTTGTTTCAGTTCAATTTTGAAGGGAGTGTGAACTGCCAGGTCATCTTCCAAAGCTGAAGGTGCCTACAGAAAAAAAATACCAATATTGTCATCATATTCTAATCAAAAAATCAAAACTGAAGTAATGGAGATGCTGGCCTTCAGAAAAAAGAGACATGGAGGAATATATTTTGCAAAGTCAACCAATTGAGTCCTTCATGGCAGCAGGGGAATAACCGGTGTCCTGGAGCAAAGCAGACCCAGCTATATGGATGCTTGAAAAATATGAAAACAACTGTCCCAGACAATAATTCTCAGCTCCAACTCAGCCTCTCTACAAGATTCTACAAATAAAAGAGTTGATTGTCAAATCCTATTTTCATTAGGCCAAGTATTGAGATTCATATAATTTCATTTTAGCTATCCAAAAGTGAGTACCTGGTCTAAGCTAGTTATTTAGATTCCCTCTCCAGTAAGTGAAGAAAATTAGGTACTTTGAGAGGATTCATTATTTTCATGTTGTTCTAGATTGTTATCTAAGGCAGTGGAATTAATTGCTCTCTGTAGCAATTGATCTTAATTTTATCTCTATTGACTACAGACAGAGTCTAAACATTTACCTTTGATGAGATACTTCATTTTTAGGTGGCTAAAACTAGATAGGAAAACTACCACTTGTTATGCCTGGGAAAGTAATCTCTGATCATGGGCCACAATTTAATGGGCAGGAGTTTGAGCAGTTTTCAGAGTAGTGTAAGTTGAAAGACAGCACCTTTGTGCCCTTTTCTCTACCACTTCCGTTATCCTCAAGTGCGTGGAAAAACAGACCAAAATACTGAAGCACACATTAAACGGGAAATACAGGCTCTGATTCTGATCTCTGTTTAGCACTACTGAATTGCAGGATAGCACCTGCAGAAGACCACGGATCAGCACGTACTGGCTTCTGTCCAACACGGAGCTGTGAATGAGTTAACGCACCAAGAGACCAGCGCAGTCGTAACTAGGGATGGCGCAGGTAGCAGCAGCTGTAAGAGGCTGCCGCTCCAGCTAGACCAAAAGGAAGAGATGAGATGTGCTACATATAGTGCGGTAAAGTGCAATGGTGCAATATAAAACGGAGATAAAGAGGATGCAGTCAGCCTTCTTATGCAAGGGGACGCCTAAAACTGGAAGTTGAGCTGCGGGAAGGGAAGAGGGAAAAGGAAGAAGGGAGAAGGGAGAAGGGAAAGGAGGGAACACTGTCTTTTGGAGGCTCTAGAAGGACCCAGCTGCCATGTTGCGCAGACGTTTCCACCAGGTTTTGCTGACCAGGATGGTTCAAGTGAGGCAGGGCTCTGTAGGCTCTTTGGCTCTGAGCAGTTGCTGAGCAACACACTCAAGGCTTAATTTACATACAGCTGTATAGGAAACTCACCAGTTGCGAACACCAGCAAAATTAAAATGGGTGAATAGCTGCTGTCATAAGTTTTATCATCCCCCGACCAGCACTCTCCCTGGTGACTTTACTCATATAAAAAAAGCTGCTCTATCCTCAAGAGCCTCGTAAAGTTGAAGGACATTTTAAAAATAACTCACTCAGTAGGCAGACCTTTAGCCTCTAACATTGCTTTATTAAATCACAAAACACGATATATTCAGATAACATTAAGGTTCTGACCTTGGATACACAAAAGTAAGGAAATTCAGAGGAAAGTTTGAACCTCTCTCTGTATCTAACATCAGACTTTTGCCTACTGTTTGCATTGAGGGCTTGGGGCACCTACTGTAGCTACGAAAGATCTCCTGGTGGTTTGGTGACCCTTTCAATTTGTAGGTACAATAGATTAAGGATATGACTTTAAACTGGACATGAATTATCTTGTGCTTTAAGGTTGAATTCAGATCTTTACTCAAGTTTGGAGACTTTTTGAGTTCAAATGTTCCTGTGTTTTAAAGGTATCAAGACAAAGCGAAGAAAGACCCCTATCGACAGCATGCTGTGGTGGTTAATGCAGAAATACGAAGTCTTTACAACCAAACTGTAGGAAGATTGAAAAAGTCTCCTCTTGCCTGAGAATCAGCAGGATAAATTTCAGGATAGAAGAAGAGATTTTTCCTTCTTACTTTAAAAAGGATTCCAAAGCTGAGGTTTAATATAAAATTATGGTTTAATCAAGCACTCCATTATTCTCTAACAAACTAAATGGAGAAACTCACAATCAGCTATGTTTTCCTTCCCAAAACTTCACTGTGGGAGTTATGAAGGGGTTAATTCCCTAATTTTAAAAAAAATTAAAAACACATTAATAATTATTCTCCCTCAAGTAAAACTGTAATGCCAAATGCTATCTCTGAGTATGCTATTACAGTGCATTCACAATTTCTTTTACAAAATTACAGATATGCTAACAGAAATTGAAAATAATAAAAAAAAAACAACCCTGAACACCTATTTCCCAAAATAAAAGGCAATGTAGAGTAACACAGAACAGCAAATAATTCTCCTACACAGTCAGGAAGCTCTACAAGTGAGAGAATAGCTAAGCCTTGTTTACTTCAGATGCGTATTCCCAACACCACCCTCTTCCTCACCCTCTGATTCCCTCCACAAGTACCTCTGTTTCTTTCAGTTCTTCAGCACTGCCTGAGCTCCCATCCTGCTGCTCTCAGCTCAACCCCATCCCCACCCTTCCCCATGGGTGTCCCCAGGGAGGAATCATGGGGGGATGAGTGCACACATGTCCCACATGAGCCTCACGGGCCGCTTGCTGGCTGGGGGAACCCAAGGGTCTCACAGGCTCCACGTGCTCCCTAGACCATGCAACTTGTGGGCCTTTGTGGTCTCCACCTATCTGACAAATTTGACCGAAATTAAGCAAGAGGTGACAGCCTGAGAGCGGGAGGATGGCTGACTGATGTACTCACAGACAGTAATCCACTGATGTTTAAGAAGGCTTCTGAAAAAGGAAATTATCCCCTAACATCAGCTCCACACTACTTAACTCCGTGTTACGTACATGAGTCCTTGGCAGGATTAACCTTCCCTCTCAAAGTACCTCCACATCGGGGGGCCTTCCATTCCTCCCAGCCCTCCCGTGTGCGATAAACCACGTGCCCTCAGATGAAGAAGTACCTTTGCTTTCCAAGTGGTCGCCTCAGGGTGAGCCAGGGGAAAGCTGCCCACTGCCACAGACCACACCGGTGGGGACACGGGGAAACCACCACTCAGTGATGAGTTTCACACCTTTAAAGACTGCTGCTTTAATCCTTGTTCATTTCCTAACTGATCCTGTTCTCATTAGTTTCACATAATAACTAGTTTATAATTGCATTGTTGCTTACAAATGCTAGACAGGTGCCATAGATTTTGTTCTAATTTTTTAGCACAGGGTAATACATTAAAATGAAAGGAAAGGAAAAAGAAGAAGAAAAAAAAAAAAACTTTAGGGATCATGCGGAAAGATAAGAGGAAAATAAATTGCATTTTCAGCCTAAGAACTTTGATAGTTTCCTAATAACTACAACAGGGAATGCTAGGGTTGTATCTGTACATTTAATTTAGACTCTTGCATGCAGGTACTTCAAGATTTCAATTTTATGCTGTGTATCATCTAAGGTCTGTCTGGGATATTCGGAAATGTGTTTCTAATTGCTTTCTTCATGCAAACGAGATGCTATAGATTACCAACAGCAGACCTATTAATCATCAATCTAAGTGCAGCTAGTCTTCTGCATACAATATTTATAAGTGTTTATATACCTCTGGCTAATGCTCACAATCAATGACTGCTTGACAAGGCATGCTAGAGAGTTATCAAATGTCTAAATCTTTCCAGGAGATTTAGTCTGTAGTTGACCTTTTTTTTCAGATTATATTTGTGATAAAAAGATTTTTTTATAAGGAAATTATTTTCAAAAACTTTACTTTCATGGGGAACTGAAAAACTGACTGACTGCATATTTCTTGTAGACCTGGGGGACCTTTTATTGCTGCCTGCCTGGTCTTTCAAATCATCATCAGCTACTTAATGAGCAAATATGATTTCTCTCTCGTCTTTGTAGTTTCAAAAGGTATCACTATGAAATAGGCCTTATATGAGCTATGAGGTATGTGTACATCCAATTACGATATTAGTTTAATTGTGTCTCTCCACACCCTATGAGACCAAGTAGGAGTCTACTCAATTTGCAGATAAAGTCTATTCACATTTTACATATTTCTGGTCATTGGAAAAAACCTATTTACATTCTAAAGAGTGCATTCATCAGCTGCTGGTCAAACAACATCTAAGCATTCACTTTTTCCTTTCACAGTCAAGCTCAAAAACGTGTTGTAATTCAGCAATGAGAACTACAGAGTCCTCTTTCATTTCCATTGAGCTCTTATGTTGAGAAACAGAGCTGGTCAAATGATTTATTTCATTTATTTATTTATTTTGCAAATAAACTATGTGATGATATTAATTTCTTTTTATCCCCCCCTGCTTGCAAATCATTTGTGAACCGATCCAAATACTGTGACTGTATATCTTATTTACAGGCATTTCCACAAACTTATTCCAGTCTTTGAAACGCTTGCAACCTCTTTGCTTTGAAAAAGTGTTTGGTCTTCTTGGTGTGTGACCGGTCACATGAGAGGTCCTAGAGAACACTGAATGCCTCCAGAAAGTCACGCTGCTTGCACGAAGAGCAATGCCCCAGCCATTTCCAGAAAACAAACCTGGGTGGAGAGTCATAAAAATGGGGTGGTGGGGGTGGGAGAATCACAAAACGCAGCTGCTTGGAATTATCCACAAAATACCTTGCACCTGACCTCACCACTTCTTTTTACTTCCTAAGAATCGTTCCTCTTGCCATCGCCTTTAAGAAGCATGAAGACCGTTGCCTCCCGGACCCCCGCCATTCGGCTGGACCCCCGTGTTACTGAAGCGCGGGGGCTCTGCGCTCGGCACGGTCGCAGTGTTGCTCTAGGGAGCGTTCGGGCTCGTGTTTGCCCATTTGTCCCCAGCTCCTGGCCAGATATGTAAAAACAAGCCTACAGCTGTGAAGCTGGCAATGGGCAGCTGCGTGCCTCTCACGAAGAAAGGAAGGGAAGTATTTCTGGAGGTCACCAAGCCACAGCCGGTACCTTTGAAACCCCGGACGATATGCTAAGTTTCTGTGGTAGACGATGAATTTTCATGTCGATGGCATTTGTTGCTCCATTCAGTCTAAACTCTGCTGGCTTTCTCCTGCCAGAAGACTGGGATCTGGTCTTTTTTCCTTCTTCCTCTGGTCTACCTCAGAAGAAGTAGGTAGGGACTTCACTGAATTGATCTTCTATGTCTTCTACCATCCAGTGACAACAAAATTGTAATTGCACAGAAAGAGGCTGATGTTCAGCAGCGAGCCGTGCTTCAGTTGCGTATTTCCTTGCGGTTCTGAGGTAACTCGTGGCAGTGGTCAGTAAGATGATTTTTTCAAGCATAAGCAGAATAGCCCCTGAGGAAGAAATATGCCGTATAATCCTGCATTATTAATCCTAATTTTACCGAGCACGCTGCCCCTCTACTCGGCGCAGACACAAAGGCCCCTCTCAAAAAACACGCAACCAATGTTTTCAAACATTCTGCTCCCTCGCATCCAAATTTGAAGCGACTTACAAGAATTCAGAGTCTTACTGTTGAAGAACCGATGCCTGGGAAGCAGCGATGCGTTTCTCCACGGGCGTATGTATCTGTGTGCCCCAGAGGAAGGTACGCCCGCATCCCCCCGGTAGCCCCAAAAGTCAGACCGCGCTGCTCAGGCTGGCGTGCCGCCGGCTGCACAGCCGAAACGGCTCGGAAAGACGCTCCGCGTGCACGAGCACGCACCAGGCGGGCAGCTGCGCTTTTTCAGCCCCTGATGAAACACAATATTAAGCACGTTAACTTGGCTTTCAACTTGTGAGCGCTGAAATGAGCAGGGTTACTCACCTGCTTAAGGTAAAGGTAAACAGGTCAACTGGAGGCTGACTGGCAACCGATACCCGTGGCCTGTTAGACGGAGCGGTGCGTTGCTCCTGCCATGTATACGATGGACTTGGCAACACATATAGCACACAGACGGGAATCTACTCTGGTGTGGAGATGCCACTTTGCCTGCACACAGGTGGGTATTGCCCTTATACATACTTGAAGTTTATGTGTGTTAAAATAGCCAGCCTCATGCCACAGTAGGTGACGTTATATGTCGTCTCAACTGTTTTAGGACTGCTTCCATCTTTCAGACCCCAAAATGAAACATCATGTGCCTGGTTTTTCTAGGCACGTTGAACACCATCAGATTTAGTTCATGCTTTGGAGGAAGGGGAAAGCAACACCTGAGAAAATCTCAAAACCAAACCAAATCCTACACTTCCCCCCACTCTCAACCCTGTCTTAATGTTTTTACAGTGGGCATCAAAATATCAAAGCATCATTCTTTTATTCAGTGTAATGCTCTCTTACGAATACGTGTTTGGCTGTTCTTGCTGAAGGGAGCATCAGGACCTTCCAGAAAGGCAAGCATCTTGCCTCCAGCTCCTGTGAATGCATTCCTTGTAAACTAGTTCAATTTGTTTCAGCATCAGCATCTCCCATTGTCTTCACCAGCAAAATCCGTGCGTGCACAGATTGAGCTAAACCACAAGAGCCTTTTCGATCAAGATACTCTTTTTCAGTATGTATGCATTTGTTCAGCTTTGTTGCCAGGCGCCTCTCCACTCCAAGGGAATACAATTATGCCCAGAACATTATTTTTGTAATATTTTAGAAGTACCATTTAGCACAAACCTGCTATCTTTTCCCCACATGCATTCTATTTACAATTTCAGCGGACCATTTCAATGCTTGCTTCAGATTTCATCTCTAGAATTAGAAAGAGAGAATATTAATCACTCAACTATTTTTGCTTGAACATGATCTAACATATTTTACCAAAAAAAAAATGGAATTTTCTAATGCTCCATGAGCAATTAGATCCATTAGATATGCGGCTTCCTTAAAGGCAATAGCTAACCTAATAGGATGGCTATATCCAATATTTTATTCAGATGACATTTTGGATTTTAGCACAGTTAGCGTTTATGAGAAGAAGCCATTGCTTAGTGAGTCTTTTAAAATGATCCAAACAGGCTATTTATCACCTCCAGAAATCTCTAACTGGCTGTTTATGTTTCACTTAGACTTAAGTAAGGTGACTGTTTTCTGGCCACTGAGAAATTTTTAACATACCCTTCAATAACGCTTTCTCAAAAGCTATTACTGGCCCTTGTGAATATAGAAAGATTGTCATCAGTGTGTCAGCAACCATCAGAACATAAACATACTTTGAGAGAGAGGTGCTAAAATTATGTTGAGGGACAGGTGAATGTTGGTTCAGGAAGACTGCCTTTTTTTGAGACTACTATCCATAAATTTTATGGGAGCTATGGGCAGAGACTATCCAGAATGAAAACCAGGCTCTTTTAATTTAGTCTGTGTGTTCTGAGGTAGTCATTGAGCTACTGGTGAAGTGCTTTTTCAATTAATTTTGAAGGCAAGGTAGGATTGATACTAGCCCCGAGTTTCCCAGATGCACTGTAGAGTCCTCATTAAATCAAAGATGTGACCTCGTCAATCTTAAGCCTGCTGAAAAAGAGCTTGTACAGAGAGGTAAGTCACCTAACTGTGCTAGAGGGGCTGCACAGGAGAGAAGTTCTGCCTAATGCGCTAAGATGACCCAAAAGAGGAAAGGGGGAGGGAGGAAACCCTGTCATTTGTGGTCTGGGGAAGAAGAAAGAAGATCTTGGTTATCTATGGCTAAAAATCATTTCTACAAGATGCTTAAGGCTATTTGGCTCTTTAGAATATTGAGTAAAACACTACAGTGCAAAACAAAGTATAAATGCCTAAAAGTTATTTAATGTGAAGTGGTACATTCCCAGCTACATTTGAGGCTTTTGCTTCAGCTGATATAAAGAATGACACCCTTGATGATACTCAGAGATATTTCTGTTTAATTCAGCAGTACTGCATTAGCTGGTACCCACCAAAGATGTGTCTTCAAAGATCAGCTTTCAAATATGTTCTAACTTTAAAAAAAAAGTTTCAGTTGCAAGCATTTGTCTAAAACCCTGAAACTCTTGAACTGCTTGGTTTGGGAGGCAAACCGATACTGAATATTAAGCTTCTGCCATGTAGTTTGTCTACTGTGCTGACAAACAGGCTGAGCATACTGAGCTCTCCGAAGCCGGTTCCCTGTATTTCCTCTACTCCCTAGCCATAGCCTCGTGGTCAGCATCCTTTTCTCAAAGATGCCATAAGGTAAGCGCAACGAGTAGGCAAGGGCTTTGCTACCTGACTGACCAAAATTCACGATCACTGCAGGTGATCACTCAGGGATCTGTAAGGCAGAACGGCAGCACGGTTAGGTGGACTGTGACAACAGTGGCTCCCCGACATTGCTTCAGAGGTTAGCCCCACACCCCAACTTCTGCCGAAACATGATACTAGCCCGTGACCCTGGTCCTCAGCTGGTGTCAATCAGTACAGGGACGCCAGGTTATACAGCAGAAAATTTAACTTTGCAACTTGCACTCTTGCAGTGTTATAAATATTGAGAGTCAAACTGAGGGTCTCTGGCACCAAAAAGCACATATTTATACTCTGAATGTTCAGAATAATCTTTTAGCTGTAACCAGGCAATAGACTCTTCCAGTCAATGAATCAGCTGCTGGAGGAAAACGTCGTTACATGTACAAGGCACTGCATTTACATTTTGACCCATTTTATAGATGGCTGAGGAGGATTGACAAGTCAGTCAGAAATCCTAATGTTTAGGCAGAGTTCATTCCAGACTCCTAATGGGAAGAAAAAGAATAGTCTAGATTTAAATATAGTAGTGTGTTCTGATGGTTTATTTATGACAATCATTTAATCAGCAGTTCTTTGCCTCTACTCCACTCCCCACTTCTTCTACTCCACTCCCCACTTCTTTTGAAATGTTCTGCCGACACTGCACAGTTCGAAGAGCCTGCATACCCTCCAGGGAAAAGCAGAACGGGCACTGGGCTTTCTGCTCAAAGTGGACCTGGTGATAGTTTTTAGCTCAGCTCAGGAAAACAGTTTTGAAGTTACTTTCCTAATGTCGCCCCTTCCTGCACTTGACTTCATGTTGCAGAGGTCTCTGGTCTGCAAACTGGATTCCCTTCAGAAGAGGCCAAACCAAAAGATGCACTCCTGAGGTGCACCTGGCGTGGTCTAGCTATGAATGCGCATTGGGTCTACGGGCAGCATGGAGCTAGTCTGAGGTTAGAGCCAGCAACAGGCAGGTAGTGCAGACCTTGGGTACCCAGGAGCAGCCATCTAACTCTACAGAGCTGCTCCTGTTGCACCCCGCTGCCCTCTGATGCAGACATATCTCCATGTGTCCCTTTTTCCATACTTCGAAGATGGAGGGAAATTCGATCATCAGGGGCCAACTGATTCTGTGTTTGAAACTGCAGACGGGAAGCCCTAAAATCCTGGAAAGCCACCTTCAAATCCTGAGGGTTCGAGCAATGCTTTGTGTCACAGATCTGGCTGAGGTCTTCCTGATGGAGAGAGTACCATGGGAGTGAGCCCTGCGGCTTCAGCAGGGGACAGTGTGCGTGCATCCCCCTCCCTTCCTCTCACCCAGTGCTAACCTGCAAGTACCCCTTTCCCAGGTCTGTGGCTCCATGGATATTCCGAACTAGAACTTAATTCTTCCAAGGCGCATCAGAGGGGGAGTGCAGAGAGAATTTGAGAGGGGTGCCAAGGGGCTGTAAAAAGACCATCTCAGCAACTGTGCTTCATGCAGGACTATAGACCACTGGGCAACTCATAAACTCTTTTCTGCAGCTCACTCTCTTTTGGGTGTACACACAACTGAATTCATGTTCCTGTCTGCCTCACTACCACCACAAAATGTAATGCTTCCATCTTGCCCTTGGTATAAAAGGAGAAAAATTCCCCAGAGTTACCTCACTTCTGTCTGTTTTTTTAATCATCTTCCAGTCCCCTCCCCAAAGACGTACTGATTCGGAACTGTGGGATGACAGATCCTTACTACGAGTCCATATTATTCAACAGTTCTTAGGGATCTACTGACTAATTTCTCAAGGGGGTACGAGGGAAAATGGGAAACCTGTTTCCCAGGAGCAAATGGAGCAAATCTATCTTAGTGGCAGACTTGTGCACACACGCCACTTTTTGCAGTCTAATTCAACACAGACATAGAAGACAACTGGACCAACACTGAAAATAAGAATGCTGCATTCAAACCAGTCTATCGTGTAACCATGATATGCGTAGGAGAGCCTCCAATTTGAAAGATAAATCATAAGTTGTACACATACAAATCTTCATTTCATCACATCTGCTAAGACATATTAACTGAATTCCATATCAATCACCATATTCAGTGGAATATTCACCACTTCTAAGCCTTTCATCCATTTTAATGCAGCACTGAAGTAACGGTGCCAAATACTGCAATTTACAATATAGTGAAGCTAGGTAGCTTGGAGTTGCTTTTGTAAAATACTTATTTATATACCAGTTTTGATCTTAAATTACAAGGTGTTCTGCTTACCTGTATTGAAGATGTTTGGGACACTTTGTAGCTACAAAGGGTTGAAGAAACTGTCTTAATAAGTGCTTTAGTTAAAGAGAGATATGGATGTACGTATCCCACAAATACTCTTACAAATGTAGGTCCCTGAATTTGAAGTGCTTGGTACTTTGCAGGCTGTGTTAGACTGGGCACTGAATAAAGGACAGAGAGGTATTCGATTCTAGGTCACCACCTGCAAGGTGAAGCAGGACCACTTTGTTGTGTGTTTTTTGGTGGCAAATGCAGGATTCAGTCACCAGCTGAGCTGAAAGCGCTCCTCTTTCCCAATTCTCTTTGCAGGATTTCAGGAGATAATTGACTTTAAAAAGGCAAATATCCACAACTGTTTTCTTCCAGAGAGGGGTGTGTTGTCCCTTGCCTCCGCTCTCGCTCTCTCAGCACGTTCGGCTGCCAATGAAGCCTGGGGGGGGCTGAGTGACTGCTGCAAGGCAGCCGCTGTCGAGGCAAGAGCACACATCTTAGCAGGATATTCCACTGAAAGCCACCTTCTTCCAGGAAAAGCAGATGTTGACTCGTTCCACGGGAGAGCAGTATTATGTCCCTTACCATCTTGCTCAGTTTAGTACATTTGCATTCCTCTGCTTCTTACCACTGGGGATGTCTTAGCTGATATTTAACGTTTTGGGTTATTTAAGTTGGATCCAAATATTATTTATCTACGTCTATTAGAATTCCCATTCTGTTTTTACATTTATTCTGAGTTACAGCTTCAAACATATCCTTCTCCCTCCTTGTTTAATTGTCTGTTTTTCTTTTTCCTTAAAAGCTCCATCTGCTCCCAAGACCAAATACTTGTAAACTCTTTTTTTTTTTTAATAAACACAGGTGTACAAATGTGGTCCCTAGCTCTACAAACTCACCATGTAATTGCGTCAGCATGTCTAGTCTCTCTCAGTGTCCCTCCCAGCACTGCCTTTTTCAAAAGCAATGCTTCTGTGTGAAAAGCTGAAATCTTTGGAAGACCCTGTAGTGGGCTGTCTCATAGCAGACAGAGCATCACCTCTCTGCATTCATACGCACAGGTATTTTTAAAGGACAAACTGGAAAAGGCCAGTAGTGACATCAGACAAAAGTAAGAAACAAAATATCGTGTTATCTTGGAAAGGGGCTTGCGTGGTACAGTTGTATCTGTTCTTCTTTGGCCACATAATGGTAGATTTTCCCTCAGGTGATAACAAATTGAAAGGAAATGGAAAATAACCTATAATTTCTCTGTCCCTGCAAATATTCCACACTACGCAAAACACACAAAGCTAATGGGGTTTATAAGGTGAGGGACCTACTAAGAGGGAGAGCTTATAAGAAGTTAATGAGGATTTCGATCAAATAAGTAACTGCCTTTATACATACCCTCAACCAAAGTAACCCAAAAATATTTAGTTTGAATAAACACGCTTCTAGCCTTTCTTATGTGTGCACACACGTGTGTGTATATACTTTTTTTTTCCTTCTTCTTAATGAGAGCGAGCGCCCATCCAGGCTGAAAAGCGGGATAAGGAGTAGCTCTGATGTCTATCCAGAATCAAATACACAATGTTAACTAGGAACAAGTCAAGAAAGAGAAGGGATTGGACAGCACGCAGGGTCTCCCATTGAAATGGGAATGTGTCCTCTGGAAGATGGCTGTGGACCCTTTTGAAAGACGGCCTTTTCCCGTTCAGGAGTATGCTTACAGGGGCACCTGCAACACAGAGAGCACAGGGAAAGCCCTGTTGGGTCAGACCTTTTAGCCCAGTGCTCTCCAATAGCAGCAAGAGAAGCAGCCATTTAACTCTTTATTCTCAGCATTTCCTAAGCACAATTTACATAATTTCTCTGTAATTGCATCGCCCTATGTGGGTACATCACCTTACAATGCCCTTGATTGGGCAGTCAGGTAATTCCCCTTATTAAGATAGTTGACAAGAAAGTGAGATCTGGCCTAGCTGAGGTGCATCAGCCTAACTCACTTTCCAGGCACCAGTTCTACCTTTTTCCCCCCACCTTTCTCAGCCATAGTGCCACGAAAACTGTACTGCTTGTGGTCCCCTGTTCACGACACTTCTCTGTATGCAAGTCTTCCGTGGGTTGTTTTCATTTGTGCAAGAATTCCCGATAAACATCAGCACATGCTAAGGCCAGTGTATAAAGGGCTTGAACCAGAAATGCACTACTGCAACCCGCAACTTCTTGGTCGTCTAGTAATACTTTTTAATAAATTTACCAAGTACCGTAAGACAGATGACTACAAAATATAGTGCCTGTATCTAGGAAGCGGTTAGCCAGCAGGAGAGAAGGAACGTGGATAACCACAGTCCTTGAATTCTGACTTCGGTGGTATGCAAAGCTTCAGAACAGCTTTTAAGAGAAAAGATAATTAAAGACACGGAGGTCAAATGAAAATGGCATAAAATACAGCATGGGCTTAATGAAAGCAGATTGTACCAGATTAACCTCATACATTTCTTTGACAAGATAACCTACATTCTAGACAAAGGACATGTGATTGATCCCGTCTGTCTTAACTTTAGTGAAGCCTATGATAACACAAGGGGAATTATTAGTAAAACAGGAAGAGATGGGGATTAGCAGAGAAATTGTGAGGATGAGAAGCTGTCTCAAGTCAGACACAAAGTGTACTTTTTGAAAAGGAAGGTTTATGGCTGAAAGGAGATTATAAATGAGGTTCCTCAAGAATCAGCTTTGACCTGGCTTTATATAACTTTATAAAAGTCACTAATGATCAGGGAAGACACATTAGGAAAACACTGATAAAAGAATAAATAACTTGCAAATGAAAAGTATTTTCAGTTCAGGAAAAAAATGGACTACAGTACAAAGAAATGGATGACATTGAAGACTAGGTTAATAAAATGGGAAGAAATCTGAAATTATAAACTGAAGGATCACAATCTTTGGGACTAACAGCAAGAAATTCTCCCAGAGACTGAATGCTCCTCCCTTGGAAATAGCTAAGGAAAAGAAAGACGTGATTCTACTTGCTGATTTGTAGGAGGGCTATGAGCCACTAAAATGAGGGTGTTGTGAAAAACACAAATACCATCCTAGCATGCATAAACAAGAGCTGTTTCTGTGGAGGTGGGGAAGGATGCTTGCTATTCGGAGAACTAAAATTTCAAATGGAAGAGGTGCGAGGAAGAATTACAGGGATAATCGAAGGACTAAAGAACTTATTTTTGATGAAAAGTCTATAAGAAACTTGAAATAGGAAGACTGAAAGGAGCATTATTGTTATACACTAAGTTATTTAGGCTAAAATCAGAGTTCACCCGGGAATGAATGAGTACAAGCTTTAAATTGGATTGCTAGGACTTGAAAAATACGGATTCAAGAATTAGATGAGTTTTTTGGTGGGAATCAGAGAGACAAGAAAACTGGTTTTAACATACAGTCTTACAGTGAAGGAGATCATGCGATACAGTGCTTGCACTAGCCAGGCTTGGCACTCAGTTAAGTATGAAATCTCCTTTCCTGTCCTTTAGCAGAAGCAGTAATCCAAATCTGCCATTTAAAAAGAACAGCTAGAGGACAAATTTCTGCAGAGCGGAAGCTTTTTCCCTGGAGGTGGTTTTCTTTTTAGGCAACAAAATTTGATCTGACAGACAATCTCAACAATCAGGAAGGGCCAGTGACTTTCTCTTTGCGCTGGCCACCCCTCGCGTGAGCGGTGCAAAGGAGGGGCAGCAGTGACCTGTTGCTGTCACCCACCTTGGTACACAAACCTTTAAACCTCAGAGAGAGTCTATGAGCGCAGGGGTGGGGGTGGACACGTGTTTGCTTCTGGTAAGAGGTCTCCTCCTGTTTTACATTCACAGCATCTCGATGCAGCTGGCAGAAGCAGGCTTGAGGCGCAGGCTACGAACGTGTCCCTTGGCAGATTTAATCTAGCTAGCGTCAGTCGCAGGAAGCGTGAAGATGTGGCAGCGTGGGCTCCAGCGGGACTGCAGCTATCCTGCCAGGGACTGGGGGTACGTGTGCTCCAATTTAATCAACACCAGCAAAGTGTGCTTCCCACGCTGCCATTTTTTATGTAGACATACTCTCCAAAGCTAATAATCCCTACTATCCAGAGGATTCCATATCTAGAAATACACCGCAGTTTAATTTGTACTTGATACTGTATGAAAACAAGCTGGGAGCTGAGAGCTAGCCTCTCCGGGTTTCTGTATCTTAATATAGACACATTTCATTACTTTTGTCCAATTTATTGGGGTCTTTCTTAGTCCGCTGATGGTCTGCGTTATTCATGTACACGAAACCGGTAGGAGCGATATATTAGCCAAAGACTGTTTATGATGCACTGAGAGGAGATTGCCCAATTGAGACAGTGCTCAAGGGCTTCCCAGTCAAAGCACAACTGCAATTGTAGATGCAGAAAGAGTCTTTTTTTCTCTCTCTTTTTTTAATCCTCTTTCAATTCTTTAATGACCCAACCGGTCATATAAACATGGAAACGTGTTTCAGTAAATGTACTTCAGGGAAGTTTAACAGATCGGGGAAGTATTGTTCCACAGAAATCATCACTATTATTGATGCAGGCAGCAGTAACTCAGCTGTGATCTGAAATTTCGCAAAAAACACATGAAATAGAAGGGTCATAAATGAAAATGGTTAAGATTTCAGGATGAGGATAGAATATGAAAACTAATACAGCATCATTCCTTTTGCAGAATTAAATAATTTTGTGGGAGATGTCTCTGTTTGACAGAGATCAAACTCATTTAGGATGACAAAATTCAATTATTTTCTAACCTCACATGATGAAGTTCCTCATATATTACCAAAAAAATCTACCCTTCCCTAACCCATGCATGTTACTCCAAAATAACCTTT
>NW_010547934.1:0-12764 GCF_000687285.1 Phaethon lepturus | reverse complement strand
TAGGGAAATGCTGGAACGTAGGAGAGCAGGCTGTAGATAACAGACATCTGCTATCTGCTTTTTAAACAAACTGTGAGGGCCCAAGATTTCCCCCAGGTAGCCCCATTCCCATCAAGAAGCGCTAGCCCAAATCCGCAGAGCATTGCAGCTGCTTTGCACTGCATTAGCAACACAAAGCATCAGGCTGGGTTTATCACCCAAGAAACAAACATAGCCTGCCATTTTCATGGTAAAAAAATGGGGATCAGAGCCAGAAGCATTTTCTTTGAGTTATGGCACACGTCTCCCAAGAACAGTTGAAATTCATCACCCTTGAACTGGAATCCTGGAATTGCTTTTGCCTCCAAACCAAGCTCTGAGCACTAGCCTACAGCCACTACGGATCAGTGCAGTGCCATTTTGATCTCTCTCTAGTGCAAGGTGACAGCACCGACTGCCTTTTGGAGCCAAATTATCCACCAGGGCCCTCTTAATTCATGAATATAAATTTAGAGGCCAACCTGGATACGCAGCTTCTTGCACATTACTTGGTTTTTTTGAGCTGCAAGCCTCAGAATGTTTCTGCCTTTGCTATACCATGGCAAATGGGGAACAGACTTCTGTTTCCTAATGCTAGTATCCAAAAAAACAAGGTTGTAGACTCAGTTGTCAATGGCAACAGCTATATCATTGTTTAGCCTCTAATTAATAGCATAGAGTGAGTGCAATTATCAGTGAGCTTATGTTTCCACAAATAGCAATTCTGATTCCTTTCTGCACAAATATGCAGCACACAAACCTAATCCAACTACCCAGAATGGTGCTTACCTGTAAAGTTTATAGCAGATGACTCCCAACTGGAATGTTCAAGACCCTTCCTAACAATAGACAGCAATGACTTCCACACACTGAAATTATTTTTAGTTGGATTTCATCAAGGTTGTGGATTTCCAAATGGCAAATTCTGAGGCTTTTTGTCTCTGCCCTATTCCCAGCCTGGCTAGCTAGACCCCCGGGCTATTTTTACAGCAGTGGAAGCTGGAGTTATGCTCCTGCTGCAAACTGCCTCTGGAGAAGCTTCTCTTTCCGTTGATGAAAGACAGACCCCTCCACTCTGCTACTTGCACTAGATAACTCAAGTCGGCCAACTGGAATAGCCTGCTGACGGCTATGTGGCTGTTTTGTTCACAGTATTAGATTTTTCCTGTAGGTCCTGAGAAATCCGAGTCACCTGAGCTGGTTCACACAGAGAACTACATCCTCACTCTTTGCACTTGGAGGCAGAGCAACTGCTTTCACTTGAATATTTAGCCAAAGAGCACCTACATTTGTCCACCCTTTGCATAACCTGCCTTCCCTGTTTCCCTGCCTGCACATGCAAGGAGTTTTAGGATCATAGGACTGAGTGCTCTAGCAACAAATTGCACCGGTGTGTAAATTGTACTTCCCCAATGCTTCCTTACCCCACCAAGCTACACCTTGCTTTTGCAACATATTTATGGATAAGATGATGGAAAGAGATACTATCCTTGGATATAAGCTACGAGTCAGTTAAAGCAAGGATGAACAGGTTTTCTTTGGGGAAACAAAACCAGCTCACTCTCTATTTCTTTGTTTTCTTTCAGAGAGAGGAAAAGTTCAGGCTGTGACCGTACAAGGAGGGAGACCTTCTGAAAGACGTTTAGTTGTAGCCAAAGATTTCTCTGGTCAGCCAGGTGAACAATAGAAAGGATTTCCTGAACTTTCAGTTTCCCTCTGGGCAAGCAACCACAGCATACAATTCTAACATTTGAAGGTCCGTCTTAAAACCAGGAAAGATTTTGACCTTGTGACTCTGTCTTGAAGGCTGCTGCATTGCTCTAATAGAAACCTTCTTCCCATTTCTAGCCTGTGTTTCTTCATGGCTCTCTCACATCTGTTTCCTCTTGCACCAGCATTGTCCTCTACCTTAAGTATTTCTTTTCCTTTGTAGAGTTTACCTCCCTAATGTGTTTATAGATAGCAATCATATCCCATTCTCAGCCTTCTCTCTGTTTGCTGTAATAATGCTAAGCATTTATATAGCGTTTTTAATGTCTGAAGTTCTGCACAGGCATTATGAGTTTCTCCTCACCAAGAAGATAGGCGGATAAGCAATATGAGAGTTTTCATTTTTTCATTTTTGGCTCTTTGTGCGTGTGTGTGATGAGATCATTCAGGCAGAAAGCTGAAGCTGTCACACTACAGAGAAGCATCACATTACAGCCAGGAGAAGAGTCAGAATTTAGAAGCACCAAACACCATCCCAGCAAACAGCCTGGACCAGGATCTATTTCAGCTTGGTTTTGCTTTATATCAGTTTTCCCCTCCTCCTAAAAATAGGTGTTTCATAATAGTCCATAATCTGACCTATTAAAGAAGTGACATTTTAGTAGAAACAATGTTATTAAATGTGCTAGTAACACATAAAAGAAAATAATCTTAGAATATATATTCTTTTTGTATGACATTTCAATACTCTGGCCACACTATTTCTCACCAATCCAAGGGTCACAGCTGAGCATGCTTTGTTTGAAAATCTTGGAGGATCTTATGCTTATAAATTTTTAAATGGGATGGTAGTGGCCTCATATCTCCAAAAGCAGAGGAATATATCTGGAGACACCGAAAGAATATATATTAAGGAGTAATGAAGAAATGAGATATGTCTGATTGTTTGCAAGAAAATCTTGCAAACACCACAAAGCCTACATGAAAATCTAGCAGGATCTCTGGCTACTTTTCAGATATATAGCAGGGAACATGTAAAACTTTAGTGCTCAAAGAGCTGAAAAAAGAAAGCAAGGAATCAGATCTTATACACACAAAAGACAAAAGCTGAGCTTTCCTTTTCAAAAGTTATCCAATTCATGTAAATACAACCCAACAAGTTTTCATCCAATAAGAGTCCAAGCAAAATCAAAGTGTTAGACATCAATTCCTCAGTAAAAGGGAATTTCAAATATCTAGGTAGCCTTGTATCTGATTTAAAAAAAAAAAAAAAAGGACAAAAAAACAACAAAGACAAATTAAATTAATGGGTAAGTGTCTCTGTTCTAAGGAAGTCCCATTTCACACTCCAGATGATTTCCAATAAGCCGGTTTCATTGCCTCCTCATGACCGCAGCAATGCTGCACAAAAAGTTGTCTATTGTCTACGAAAATGCTGATCAGCATTAATGTAGGTGTATTAAAGCTTTCTCCTTCCCCTTTATCCAGTGATGAAAGTTGGTGGGAGAGGAGACAGAAAGGTTCTAATTTGGAAAAGGTGCAATATTCCTAATATAAATTATAGCGTAATTTTAAAAGCAAAGATGACATGATTGATAGATCAGTGTCTCACTTGAGATTTGCATCCCTTCCTGAGCCCCACCAGGGCAGAAACCCCCAGGAGTTTCAGGTGAGCCCAAAGTGACTGCCAAGTGCCAGAACATGGTAATTGCTTTTAAATCTATGTGGGCTTCAAGAGCAAGCACAGAGCTGAAAAGGGATCTCCCTTCCTGCTTTATTCCCCAGTCCCTGGAACACCCCAGCACACCTGACTCAGACCCTGCAGCCAGGCCTGAGCATCCTCAGGACTCTCTTACACCCAACCACAGCAAAAAGCAACCCAAATGCCAAGCCAGTGACTGCATCTACAGCATGTTGTCATTCTCACCAGGGAATACCAGAGAAGGTGTTACAAATCAGCAATGAGCTAAATACATGTTGTAACAGCAGACTGTCATGCAAGCCCGACCAAGAAAATCCCCAAAGCAGGCTAAAAAGTAAATCCTGTTGTCAACAGAAGGACCTAAACCAACCAGACTGGTAGCAGAAAAACTTCTTTACTGACCAACCATTGAACCAACAAAAGACAACATAATATAGATTGTTAAATGATAAGGACATTATCAAACAACATATAGTAGGAAAGGCCTGATTGATTCAAATCAACTTAAATTAAAGGTGAGACAATCCGGGTTCAGTCTGTTTATTTTGAGCAGGTCAGCTTTAAGACCTGCTTATTAAAGTCAATTGAACCAAAGAGCTCAAGGACCTAAGAGAAGGCATAGAAAACTCTTGAAGTCAAATGGATGAAATCAAATCTCGTATATGCATTCTAGACACAGAGAAAGGAAAGACTTCATAGACCCTGCTGGACAGATATCTGCATTAAAAATGATAGTGAAGATTCCTACAAGAAGGAGATTTTCTTTACGAAAACCACCTCTTAACTTCATACTAAGACAACAGCAATTAATTGGTTGCTATAAAAATGTAAGAATGTATTTAGTGCAGTCCTGCAACTTTGTCCTCAGTCCAAGACCATTCAATATTTTCATTAATGATGCAGATGATGCATCAGCATATGCTTATTAAGTTTATAGACAATGACTAAAGCTGTGAGAACAATGGAGGACAGGACTGAAATTCAAATTGCATTGGCAAGTTGGATAATTAGGTTGCAAAAATGGGATTCAATTCAACTAGAAGGATAAATATGAGGCACAACACTTAGGTAGGAGTAATCAGTTT
The DNA here is from genome assembly GCF_000687285.1 of Phaethon lepturus. Lineage (NCBI taxonomy): Eukaryota > Metazoa > Chordata > Aves > Phaethontiformes > Phaethontidae > Phaethon > Phaethon lepturus. The sequence continues at coordinate 8,249 of NW_010547934.1, read as the reverse complement.
GCAAAAATACAAGATGGGGAACAACTGGTTAAGTAGCAATTCAGCATAAAAGGGTATGAGGATTATAGGGGATTATAAAATAAGTGCAGTTCAGCAATGTGGGGCCAATACAAAAGACACAAACACACATGGTACCACAATATATAAGCAGAGGATAATCTCCCTCAGTGCTGTGTAAAGTCTTTGCTTTAGTATTGTGTCTACTTTGAATACTTTAAGATAAAGTCATGGACCAGAATCCAGGGAGAAACAACAACTGGAATGGTCAGAGGTTTAAAATATCTGACCTAGACAGAAAGAGTGGATGAACAAAAAAAAAAAAAATATTGAGAAATGGCATGATGACATAAAGGATAAATCAAGACCTGTCAGAACGCAAGTGGAAAGTGTTCAAAGGAAAAGTAAGTGCACAATATACCTTTTTTTATCTTGATACATAAATAGTAAAGAAAAGAGCAAGGTCATTAGGCACTGAAAATGGGATCAATGTTAAACATAATCTTGGTCGGGCCCATAAACTAAACAGGCACTTTAGTATATTTTCATTAAAGATGATGGTACAGAATGCTCAAATGATGTAGAATAAAGGCAGAAAAGTAGGGTCACTATAAAACAGAGGCTAAAGTGAGGTGGAACAAAAAGTCAAAGGACCTTAACTCATGCAATTTATGTGTCCATATCCATACAAAAACTCTAGGAGAACTGTCATATGAAATATACTGTGACAGCAATAGCAAATATACTACCTTAAGAAATAGTAAAAAATAATAGTAATAAATTCCAGTGACATACCTGAATCAATTTTGAAAGAAGCAATAATCAAAGATACAGAAATAAGGGAAAATGGGAAAATAAAATTAAAAATAGATTAATCTGGAATAGGTTAGACTAACCTAACAACTTACTTTATACAGTATATTTGGGCTTTAGAAGAACATCTGTTACAGCATTGCATGAGAAATGACCTAGACGATATGACTTAGCACCAGCTACTTAGCAAGGGGCTGAAAGGAGGTAAATATGGGTATTCTCAAAGACTGACTTGATAGACAATCTTATTCAGCAATATTTACGTTAGTGGGCTCAGCAAAAAAAAAGTATGAAGACAGTTAAGTAATATGCTGATGAGACAAATCTTGTGAGTATCGCCATACAATAAAACACTGATAATTAAAAGGAGGCTGGAGAAAAGGGATGAAGTACTGCAGTGGAGGGCAGTAGTAATAAGGGGTGGATGGGAAATGCAGGCAGAAGATGGGAGGGCTTCAGTTTGAGGAGAAGGAAAACATGAGTGAGCTATCTTATCGTAAGTGATATTGATAAAAGGTAATTGCACAAGACACCGGGCATGGGGAACTGCTGAAATATCCTTTGGAGCCCGATGGGCAACCCTGGTGATCCAGGGGTTCCATTTACATGAATCCAACATTCCAAAAAATGATGAATTTAAGCTATTTAAGCTGAAGCAGAACAGCTTCTAGGATGATCAGGGAAATAGAAAGCTTATCTGAGAAGAGAAACTGTTTAACAAATGAAGGCTGAGAGGGAATATAATTGTTCTCTATAAACATATCAAAGAGGTAAACATTAGGGAAGGAGAAGAGCTATTTAAGATAAAGGCCAGCATTGGCACAAGAACAAAGAGGTAGAAGCTGGACATAAATAAGGTTAGGCTGGGAGTGTGATTTCTAACCATGAGAGGAATGAAATTCTGAGGAAGCACTAAGCAGCGGGAAATTTAGCTATTTTACAGTGAAGTTTTATTGGTTTGTGGAGGTAACTTGTAAGGTGGCTGCCTGGGACTGCAGGGGGATTTAATTCAATGAGACAAAGAAATTCTTCCAATCCTGTATCTCATAAAAAATAGAGAGGTCTCTCTAGAGCAGGCTGAACATGCATGTATAAATCAGTCGTGCTCATCACAGAAGTGTCTCTTCTAATGTGCACAGTGCGGGGCACAAACAACCATCCTGAGGGGTCCTTCAGGACGCTGCTGTGATAATAAGACAAATATGAGAAAACCGTATCGTGGAACTTTCCTCTAAAATTGTCAAGACCCCTGCACTATAAGCTTTCCAAAAACCTGTAGCAACACATACACTGGTGACACTGCACATACAGTCTGATGCAGCAATAACTTATCAAACTGCATCCAAAAAGTGGCAATGCACATGTATTTTAAAAAGAAAAAAAAAAAAGAGAAGAAAAGACTGTGATAAGCTCTTCAGGTTAAATCCTGCCATTCCTATCCCATGATTACTACCTAAAGAAAAATCTGCAAAAATGAGATCTCTTGCATTACGATGCCTTTAAATTCACAAGTACTTCCAGAGGACGCCACAGCATACACAAACGTGCTTTACAACAATTAGAATTGGTCAAATCTAAAACCAAAACCCATTAGGAAATAACTCTACAGTTTTTTCTGTCTCTCTTAAGGTGTGTTTTTGACCCGTTTTTATTACTCAAACTACTTAGTGAAAAACGTTGCTTAAAATGAAATAAAATACTATGAAAGTTTCTGGATAATTATCTATTAAATGCTATAAAAATATCAATGACTAAAAAAAGGTCTTTATAAATTATTTTTATCTGAATAATAGTTTTGATAAAGTTTGATGAAATATTCCATTAAATTTGCAGTAAAATGATCGAGATACAATTCATTGAAGGTTAATACAATTAATTTGTAAAAGTTAACTGTTTATTAGTTGTCAGATGATCTTTTTGACAAAAATTGTATTTCAATGAGAATTTTGCAATACCTGACATACATTTTCCACTCAGCACTTTGCCATTGAGAATAACTTTAAGTCCTGTACTACATGACAAATGGGGACATGGGGAAAGGAAGATAATTTGCCCAAAGGGAAAACAGTGCATTAATAAAGTACCAGACCTCAAGCTTCCAGACTCCAGACCCCACCTTTTTTAAGAAATAATTTATTTCTGAAAGTAAACATGCAAATATATGAAAAACGGTAACATATTTTTTTTCTCTGTGCAGAAAAGTGCTATATATGCTATATTTTGCAAAACTAGATAGCTTTCAAAAGTTCACTTTGCTGAAGAATAAACTCAGTTTTTCAGGGACTGACATAGGCCTGGTCATGACTGTGAGAAATGCTGTGAAATTAAGTTTCGCTTTGAGACAGAACTCCAACAAACCCCAAAATTCACACTGAAAATCGTGTCTGCACAGCAGATCTGTACAAGGGTTGAGGAACTGCAAGAGTCAAGTCCTGCGTTAAAAGGTAAAATTTACTCCAGGGCAGAAGGATGATACAAGGTCAATGAATCACTGAAGTTCTCAAAATACGACCTAAGTAAGACTTAAGTGAGAAGGGAGCTTACTCCTGGCTGCCTGTCCAGAGGAGGAGACCCTTACTGTAAAGGCTTGCCACCCCACGGGCTGCAGGGTGGGTCCTCCACACTGGGGCAAGCTCAACGTGACAATCAGCCAAGTTTTGCTCGGTTTCAGACAGGACTCAGCAGACAGCACGCAGTTCTTCACTGAAGCTAGCTGAGGTACATTTGAGATCTCCTTCTGGCTTGCTAGAAGGTCCCAAAGTATCAGAAAGCCTCGTTTGAATTTGTGGCTTATAATTAAACTTAAATCCACAGCTGATGGAAGTCCTAATATTTATTTAGCGTGATTTCTTTATTTCCACTCACATGGCAAAAAAAATAAATCTCAACAGGACAGTGGTAGGACCCTGGATTTAAGGGAGCTTTAATCCTATAGCACTTGTCAACAGTGTGTTGTTTCCTTTAAATGCTATCATAAAAAAGAAAAGCAAATCAAGCTATCACGCAACCATTCTCCAGTGTGTTACAGCCAGTACACAAGGAAGGGAAACCTTTTATTTGAAGGACTGAAGCAGGAATCTGGAGATCTGAGGATGTCTATAATAGAGGGTATCAGATAGAGTCAACTGCTCATGGCCCTACTAGTCAGGAGGGAGATGCCTTCAGTGCGTAAACTGGAGCTACATTAGTACCATGACAAGCCCAAGTTTAAAAGCCCTGGAAGGGATAACAAGACTCTTCAGCTTTCTGAGGCCAGGTCAGATTTTCCAACAATTAGGACAACATTAAAAGTGATGGGGGATGAATTTTACATTCATGAAGTTCCTTACAACTCTAATAGAGGTTTTTTCCACGAGAAAACATACTGATGGTGGCACAGACACTTCTACTCATGGATGTCCACACTAAAATGTAGATAAACATTATATGGACAGCTGAAAGGGCTTGGAAATAAGTCAGGACACTTGAATACTAATCTTGTTCTTACTGCAAAAGAGGAGGATCTTTAAGTGACGCCTACAAAATCACTAATGCTTTGGAAGAGGAGGAAAAGGACCACTCTCACGTGGTAGAGCTAGGAGGCAGACATAGGAATAATCAGACAGGAAAGAAAGATGCATTTTTTCATGCAGAATAAATGAATTGTGGAGGTTATGGTGACACTACGTTTACAAGGCCATTTCATGGAAACTCACGGAGAATCGGTTCATCAGTTGCTATGATGCAACATCCCATTTGAGATGTTTGTGATCTGTGAAGCTATGAGGATATACCAGGATTTTCACCTGCTAATTCACCTTGGATTTACCCAGTTGATAATAAGTTTTCTCTAAGCATTCACTGCTGGTGACTGCATACTGAGCCTTTGGTCAAATCTGGTACAGCCCTTTGCTTCTGGCATGCCACGGGATCACTTAATCTCTGAGTCTCTGCTTTATCTTCTGCCCTTTCCTTGTCCTGTTGACTCAGCCAGAAAGTTTTCAAAATCGAAGACAGTTTCCTACCATGGACAGTCAGTACCTGACAGACTGGGATGTCAATCTCATTTAGGATTCATGAATACTAGCAATACAATTTGTAGACAACAAGTAGGAAATTTTTTTTATTATTATTATTATTATCCCAGTACGCTTGCACAGGGAATGGGCACTCAGTGCCAGGCAACTTGTCTAAAAAAGTCTTTAATTGCTTATGTAAACTTTCCCTTGTGCCTCACTGCTGAAAATTATGCCTAAACCTCTTGAGATGGATGCTATCTTCCTATGTGCAAAATGGGCATCACTGAGAAATTCCTCAGCTCTGAGCTTCCGTTGGATCCTATTTCCCATGTGATCTTGATTACCAGATCAAATAATTTCTCCAGTGCCTCCAAAAATCCTCTCCAACAGTAACAAAGAATGTATGTGTGATATACCCAGAATGCAGCCAAAACCAGCAAATTTCGTAAGACTGATTTCCAGGTTCAAATGGAATATTTTACTGCAAGAAATTTTTTTGCTTGCTTTTTGTTCCCTAAAAACTATAAGCTGAGATCTGAAGGAAGCGCAAATCTTGTAAAACTCCAGTAGGAAAGGCCAACATTGATCAGCTTCTGTGGTTATTCTTGCTCATGGAAGGTCTTCAGAAATTCCTATTATGAAACTTTGTGGTGCCACAGAACAGAGTGTGTTTTCATGCTCTGCCCATGCATCAGGGATAGACATAAGAGAGAAAGTTAAGCAAAGCATTTCAACCTCAGTCAGACTTTTCTTGCTTTGGTGAGTTTCAATCACAGAATTAATGCTGTTTGTAGTAGCTTTTGTGTACTTTAATAGCCTAAGGGTTCCAGCCACTAGAAGTAGGTCAAATATACACAAAACCTTTCAAATCCAGAACTCGACAGACCAAAAAATCCAACTTAGTTCAAAATGTTAATATCTCTCCATAATTCACTTTGCTGTCCTTTTGTAAAACCCTGCCACTGACATAGCCATAAAAAGATGTATATGTAAAGTGCAGCATAATGGACTTTCAGAAATTAAGTCACTTAACAAAAAGAAACCCCAGACAAGTACTTCTTCATTACACATTTATGACTTAGTTTGCTAATTAATATAAATATGTTCACATGAAAGGCATCCCATATGATTTCCTGTCTCAGCTCAGTGACTTCTATTTTTTCAGTGCTTTAGAGCAAAATCATGTTTATCAGAACTAATTATCCAGATAATTCTTTGAAATGGTCCTTTCATTTAATTATCCTCTAACTCAGGGTCTTCCATAACTAACAAGAAGCAAGCTTGAGAAACAGACAGTAACTTGCACTCCATACTACCAAACCTGCTCAGCTATAAAGCTTTGATAAGGAAACATTATATTTTATAACTGCATGCCTCAAAAAGAAGCCCACTGTGCAAGCATTTCAAAGCTGTCATTTCCAGTAGTCTTCGTGTGTTTGTTTCAATACTTCTTAATCACTGATTTTACTGGCAGTTGCTTTCTTCTATTTGATGCTGCATTCTCTGCTTATCCTGACCCACAAATTTTCCATATAGATCAGCCAGATTTATAGACCTTGCGTACTGTGTAGGGCACAGAATGTTACACAAACAACATTTTAGTCTGATTAATGGGTTTGTGCAACACATTAAAAACATCTTGCTTGGTTCCTGCTTCTATTAACTTACTCAGTTCCTTAATGTAACTTAATCCTGCCCATCATATCACATTTGTCTCAGGGTGACTATTTTCTTCATTCATCCTCTTTTCTCTGCTTCACTTCTCACTTACCTCTCTCTCAAATTGCACTGCAAAGTCTGTGCCTGCTGCGCTTCCGCCACTGCCAGGAGATGCCGATGGGGATGCAGATAGAACCTGCTCGAAGCATGGGGAGAAGCCACATCTCGGGTCAACGCTCTGGACAGAGATGTGAAGCAGCACACATCAACCAGCGGGAAAGCTGGTGAGACTCCTCGACTGCACCTCAACATAGGGCAGAGCAGAGGAGGTGGGATGGAGATCACGATGGACACTTCAGGCCAGCTGGTGCAAGCCTAGATGCACAAAAAACCCTCAAGGCGCTGCTAGAGCAGGGCCAGCTAAACCACTGCCAAAATGCTACAGGCTGGTCATATGGCACATAAAAGCTGGCATAGATGAGTCTCAGGTCCCACAGTACCCAGGGACAAAATTTTCTTGAAGTATCTATAGATGTCGATTCTGTCACTTTACTCTCCTCCCAGTACTCCAAAACAGCAGTTTCGCCCCACTCTTTCATTTCTTGCCTAAAATAGAGATGCTTATATCAGTTTTCAGTCTGAATTGTAACACGAGGGTAAATCCTTTCCAGCCACAGGAGATATTCTAGATTTGTGCAAGCACAGACAAGAGGAAAGTTTTACCTTTCTTATTGAAATTTAAGGTACCAAGTGACTTTATCAGCCTAGAACTTCCTGATTGGAACCTGAAGCCCATATGTTTATTCGAAAGTCTAGTATAGATCCCCCCCCACCATATGCATCCATAGCCTCATGATGATTTTACCCTTCACTTGCAAGAGATCAAGAGCAACCAGAGCGTAAATTAACTCTGTCAATGCTGTTCCAATACCCTGCATGCTGTGCCACCATCTTACGCTTAAAATCAATGACACAAAAGGCTGCCGTCAGGAGCAGAGCTGGGGTGCCCCAGGGGGTCTGCCGTGACAATCCAGCACTAGTCAATTAAATCCTGTTAGTTCACTGCTTCGGTTTACAGCAAGAGTGCTGTTGATACAAAAACAAAAGGAGCCAGGTTGCTTTGTGCTCTGCAGTAACGGGCACGGATGGCAGGAGGTAAGGGTGATACCCCGACGGAGATAGGACACAGCTGTACAGAACAGAAAAGTTTCTGTCAAGCTGGTAAGAGCAGAGGCAGCACTAGAGAGGGTCTTTTTTGCCCACTTTACAGGAAAGAATGGGTGCTTTGATTGCTCTCTGCTTTTTACAGGTTGCCTTAACTTTCCTCAGGGTGGTAGGGAATAGAGTTATTTGCAAAGCAGGTGAGTGTAATGCTTAAGTCAGAGCGAGCACAGAGTGACTTGTTGGAGTTAATATGCTTTCTGCTGGACCAGTATTCTGGTGAATATTTTCAGGTACAGAGTGTCATTGTGTCAAGTACAATAGCACCTTGCTGTTAGATTGTGCTCCTGCTCGGTGTAAGATCCTTTGTGGGTCACAAGCTTGCTTGTCATATTCCCTTGCTGCTTCCTAAAAGAACCCCTGTTAGCTGCTGGAAAGGTGTGGTGAGATGAGAGATCCTTCAAGGAAAAACAAGCATTTTGTCCAACTACATCCTCCAGCAAAAATCCTTGACAGGACAGAAAAATAAAGGAGGCCTACCATCAAATTAACAGGAGATTTGATCAACACCATGCCAGGCTGCTGCTCCATCTCCAGATGGAGATCGGTGATGAGTGGTGT
>NW_010547933.1:0-7653 GCF_000687285.1 Phaethon lepturus | reverse complement strand
GGGTTCTGTGTGTGGGGGGGGTTGGAGCACCCTCAGGTTTAATCGTGTTTTTCTCTTCCCTCAGTCCCCCTTAATCCACCTCCCCTGGGCAGGAGGGAGGGCAGGCGTATACCTATATCCCTTCTCCATATGTCGCAGAGGAGTCAAACCTGGTGCCTGTGTATTTTATTTTTTGTAAATATTCTGCTGACCTATTAAGAACCTGAATGGCTCTTTACACCAACGTTTGGGGGTGTGTAGCGGCAGCAAATTGCATCCGCTATAAATTCCTCATGGCATGCTTCCCCATCCTGGTCAAAGCAGACGAGTGGTGCAAGCCCTGAGTGTACACACGCGTGCACGATTTTGCGGGGTGGAAGGTGATGCCTGAAGAAAAGTCCTACTCAATTTTGTTTGTCCAAAGCCAGTAGGCTTTCATATCGGGTCCTTTAAAACAACAGAAAGCGGGCTCCCAAACCCAAACTTACACGTAGCGCAGAAAATGATGGTATTAAATCCTATAGCCAACTTTTTTCACCCATCAAGGAAAAAAAACCAAACCTCAAGAAATAATATTCTGCAAGGCTTTTGCAGTGACTAAATTGAACAATAGAAAACTAGAACAAAAAGCTAGAAAAAAGTAGGGCAATAAAAAATAGAATGGCAATAAAATAGAACAATCCTTTTATATGATCTCAGAAGCTAAAGAGCTCCTCTGTTTTTCAGAGACTTAACCATCTGTCTCCCAAAAAGGAATTAAATGGAATGTTTACAGAAAATAATAATTAAACTGTCACTGCTATCAACAAAGCAATACTTGCTCCTCGGTTTAACTCTCTGGCTCATCCTGCCTGTTCTGCATTCTCCTCTTCCCAGGGCCCATCACACAGCATTTATTCACTCTTTAATTAGGACATCTAGTGCATGCCAATGGGATCCTCCAGTTATCCAGTGCTAATGGCACTGTCTGATGGGAACCTGCCAAAGAGCCAAGGACTGGTCCCTTGCCTGCCCCAGCTCCCCACAACTCTGCAGGGACTCGCTGCTGGCAGTAGTGGCACTGAAGTCAATGGTGACACTCTTAGAAGCTGGAGTTTGCAGGACTGCACGTTGACAATATTAAAAAAACAAAATCCATAATAGCTTCCTTCCTTCTATGAATGCTTGGCTTGCATTACTTTTCTGTGTAACAAATAGTCCAAATAGGTGGGTAGATTTGAAATGTCAATAAATATTAGAGCACCATTATTTGGCAGGAACATTCAATGAAATCCATTAACTGGCTTTACTATAGTAAAGCAGGATTATAGTATTTAGGGCTGGCCTAGGTTACCGTAGAGACAGTGATGTGGTTAGACGACTGGATCCAGATCCTACTTACTGGGGGTTTCAGCATCCTGTAGTATCCTGCTGCAAGAGGATGTTAGGGGCAGCTGGCTGCTAAAGAGGTGTATAAAAAAACATAAAAGGAAATCCTGCAATTTCTTTTAAAGTAGAATTAAACTCTTTTTTTTCTTTTTTTTTTTTTTTTTTTTTTTTTTTTTTTTTTTTTTTGTCTGGTGAGATCCTGTGTGGATTTTGCAGGGGTTTTGCTGTTTATCCCTTCTGAGATTCTGCAGCATTGCAGTTAGGAGGCTGTTTCTTTCCCATGAACAGAAGCTGAGAAGTCATTTTGTACCCCTTCACATCCTTGGAAATACCCATTTAAAAAATGAGCTCATTTTCATTGTGTTTGATCTCCTTAGCCTTCTCAGGACATGACATTTTTATGTCTGCTGTTGTACTTTTCAATGGAATTGTCATCATCCGTTCTTCCTGCTTCGTTTTTGGTCTCAGTGCTGTTTTGTCAGGGAACAGGCTTGATTAGTACCTTTCATTGAAAAAGAATTACTTTATAGCAGTTCAGGATTTGACAACCAGTTTAACCTGATCTATGACTGAGCTGTCACTGAGTGGGAAGGGACCCTGCTCCTTCCCTAGCCTGGGCCATACATTCCTGCCGGCTTCCTTGTGCCAGTACTCGTAATCGCATGACAATACAGTGAATGGATAGAGATGTTGCCTCCCTCCTGCAGTTAATTAAGCAAACTCTCAGTTTATGTATGTAGATGATGGCATTACGAGTGGGGCTAGTCCCATGACCAGAGCATTTAAATCTGCATGTAACTCTCTGCAGGATCAGGATCATACATGTTGTGTTTTCCTTAGGCAGTGTTGACAATTCTGTAGCCTTTTTTCCTGAAGTGCTCCTTGAATGCTAACTGGCAGTTTTGGCTTGGAAAGAATTACAAGGCTGGGTCACTATTATATATGGGTGATTTAGTGTTAATGCAAAAAAGAGTTGGCTAGGTCCTTTGCTCTGCACTGCACATTGGGTACTTTCCAGTTTCTTATACCTCATCAGTGAGGATGGCAGGAATTCATGCTCGGTTAAGTCAGTTTATTTAATGCAAAACAAGATGAAAAAAATTCCAGTAGTTCTACAGATTTTGCACTGTGTGTCAGAGGGAGAAGAAAGATGTGTCACATAAATGCTTTTCAGGTGCGATGTTTCACAAGCTGCCTTTGCTATGCCTCTGGCTAAAACAGATGGGTTGACAGCCTTTTTTAATTCACTCAGAAACACGCCAGAAACCACAACCTTTCCATACAAATCCACATAAGTTGGACAGGGAGCTTCCATGCTGTTATGTTGTCTGTCACAACATGATTTGCATTAATTAATACTACTGAAGTTATTTTACACGTACACATTCACAGCTTACTACAAGCTGTTTGTTGTTTTTCTGGACACTGATTCCTCTAGGATTATTTAAGGAGCAGAGTCAGCTTTGCGTGTGGATCCCTAATGCTGGAAGGCTCCTCGGCTTCTGAATCATTTCAGACTATCAACCTGTTAGAAATCTGCAATATTTTTTTTGTTTTTTCTTGGAAGCAGTTCTGCTTTCCTCTCTCCCTCTTTTGTAAGTAGAGCGGAAGAACAGGCCCTAAGCTCTAGAGATAAACTGTTATTTCTGCTACCCATATTTTAAAGTGTTAGGCAGAAAGAACCAAAAGCCAACCCTTTGCTACGGGAATGGTATGTGAACAACAAACGTTCTGATTCCGTCAGTCAAAGACAAATCTCTTCATGGGAGAGCTCTCCACTTACCCTGTTGCTTTCTTTCATCTCTCCTTTACTGCATCTCCCCACATTGCCTCAGTTCAAAAAAAGCTACCGTACACATTTGTATGTACATTGTAGGAAATCCAGACACTTAACGACGTCAGTGGGAATTTTCCCTTGACTACAACAGGGGTGGGATTTAAAGTGATATCAAACTCTGGCCTTATCAAAAAGCTCTGTGGAATTTAGGTGGAAGTTTCTAGCTGCAGGCTACTAGCAGAAGCCTTGTTCTCTCCAAAACCATGGAAGTCAGCAGTACACAGACAACGTATTTCTTGTTTAGTAACAACTGATAGCAGAGTCCTGAAGGAGTCTGGTTTTCACTGCAGATGCAGAAACAGTAAAGTAAATGTCATTTGAGTGTATTGCTTTGCGAGCTTTGGAGTGAGTCAGTGCTATGTGTCCCAAGAAGTTTTACGCTGTGACATAGGAAAAGGAGGGCAAAGACTGTTCATATGCATTCATGCGATAAAATTCACTGGTGCTGCTTCTTGTTGGTCAGGATGAAGTCTATACCACTCATTCTCTGTGACAGAAGACCAGAAGGCCTTTTGGATGGGCGACAGAGTTGCAAGGTTCTATTAGATTGTTAGCCCAATGCCTGGACAGTATCCCTGCCAAGACATTTTGCAGCCTTATGGGGAAATAAATACCTCTGTTGCACCCCCAGAATCAGGCAACTTTACAGAATACAATGGCTGAAAAGCCTCAATATCTGCTTTGAGAAGGTGGTGTTGATATCTAAAATCTCTCCTTAGTCAGAAGCAACCAAACTTTAGACTTATGAGTGAAATATCAAAATCTCAAATGGTCAAGAACTGCAAACCAGGACCGCTGAATCTGTGCTTCTTCTCACATCTCCCAAATCATAACCATAAACCCAAACACCTTTGCCTCACATCCTCATCTGAAGGTCTTAGTTCTTACTCTGGGTCTTGACTCTGTTCAGCTACCTAGCAAATGCAAGAATAGCACCATGACTGTCGCGCATGATGCAAATTTAACTACATGCATTAACAAGCCTTTATCCTGTAGTACTTGAAAAGGACATGTTTGAATCATAGGTTAGTCAGCCACACTACAATCTTTACTTCTTCTCTGTGTCAGGAAGTCCAAAAGCAGATGGGACAGTCCTGAGACATCCTTCACAACTAAGCTGCTAGTCTGTATACCTCTTCAGAAAGAGCATGGATCATTTTGGGAAAACAGAATGCTGCCAAGTCAGCAGATATAAAAGTATAGAAGGCAAAAAAGTGAAGTCCAAAGCAAAAAGCAGCATGTATATTTCTTCAAGGTATCCAAGATGATCCGTTTGACACCTGATTTTCCATCAAAGTCATTGGCCAAAACAAAGAAACCATATAGATGTGAGATGGATGATTTGAGCAGAACAATGCTGTGACCTAATTCAGCCAGAAGTTATTGGCTTGGTACAGGACTAAAATTCTTTGGCCTGTTCTTGCAGGAATAAGATTAGATAACCAGACAGTCTTTTCTGTCCCTTAAATTCAAACATCTGAACTGTTATCTATCTGCCCTATTAAATAGAAAAAAAAAAAAATTGAGTTGCTTGCACTAAATTGTAAATGTGAAAGTCGAGTATAGTCAGCGAAGTCAGTGCAGCCAGAAAGCCTTTGTCTTAACATCCAGGCTCAGCATATGAAATTCACATTATAGTAAAAAATGTTATGCATCCAATGCAGAAAGTGTCAGGCCACAGAAATAAGAGTACTTTAATAGAAACTTATTTTATTTCCGTCTCAGACTGGATAGCAACTGCTACCTTCTAGTAATGCAAACAGCATGCATTACACTCAATTTTCTCTTCTTCCCCTGTTCAGTTCTGATGACCACGTGGAGTAGCCTCGTATTTGTTAAGCCCTCAGTTACGTAGTTGCTCCTAAAAACATATTGCCATTGCTTGGTGAAATCAGTGCTGACAGCCTACAGGTATTTCTGATAGTAAAGTCTTGCCACAAAAGTACCTATGACTCTAGCATGTGTTTCTGCTTCGAGATCGATAGAAGTGTTTTGCAGTCCTAGCACAAGTCATGATGGCTTGGATTTCCAGGCAGTATAACTGAGCCTTGCCCCACCAAAGGCAATGGGAAGAAGTATGGAAAGTTCCCTTTCATCAGGGAACAGAACCCAGGATTCTTTTTTGTCTCCTTCAGTAACATTTTTTTATTGTTGCTGTGAAAAGTAATACAGCTTTAGTCTGAAGGAGAGTAACCGTCCTCTCATAGTCTTGATGGTTTGGGCACGCAAGTGATATTTGGGGGTTTTAATCTTGTCAGGTAAAGGAAGGAGCAGTGGCAAGTTTCCTGTGGGGCTTGGTCAGAGCTCTAACCATTGTAGAAAAAGGCAAAGTAGCAACAAGAGTCAGTACTGCTAGCCTTTAAAATAATTTAGGTTTGTTTTGGAGAGGATTCTGGGCTGAGGCACCCAAATCAAGAACTAACACCTCCTGATTGCACAAGTTAAGCACTTTATCTCCATAGTCTTTGGTATTTCTCTACTGGCTAGCCCTTGGTAGGTCTTGCATGCTGGTTTTTGAGGATCCCAGTCAATCAGCAACTAACTGTACCTACACGAAGTGTAAGGGCACAGAACCTGTTCATATGTTCCAGACTCCATTCCAGGAGCTGGTTCCAGGTAGATCAGCGGTGCTGTACAGCTCAGACTCCCTTGCAGGAGTGCTGGGAGGTGCATCCCACCCACAGGTCAGTTCTGTGTAGGAATATGGCCTCAGGGCTGCCCCATGTCTCTCAACCTTGGTCTGGTTTCCATGAAATAATAAATAAAATAAGTCAGACTCTCATGAGTCACTTAATAGTTCACAGTTATAGGCCCGACAGCAAACTCTACCAGCAGCACTTCTGCCATGGCAGAGAGAAGTCTGTGCAAGCTAATTCTTTTCCTCCTTTCAGGTTAGGGCTATCATGCTGGAGTGTTTTTTTGCTATATGATCTGGCTGTCTTAGGTCTTATGTCTCTGTTGCATTGCTATCTGCCAGACAAAACTGCCCTCAAAGTCAGCGTTTGCCATCGTTAGCATTGTGGCGTGTCTCTCCATCTTTGATTTCAGTCCACATTCTGTGTAGAGATAATGTCTGCAGAAACCTGAAACTATTTTATAAATCTAGCTAGATGTAGTGTAATTTTTAGCTGTGGCTAGAGTGACTGTAAACCTTAAGTTTGAAAAAGTATCTAGGCAAAGAAACGACATACAATCTCCAAAAATGAGAAGGGTGCCATTCACCATGTATCTGAAGGACCTCTGCCTTTCCAAGCATTGCTTACTTAATTTGTCAAGAAATCAATGATCCTGTTCAGTCTTTAAAAGTGGGGCTTTTTCCCTTAAGTACCTGATTTAAAGTTTGTCTGGAAAAAGAAGTGTTTTAATTATTCCCTCCTCTAGAAGTTTTCCTTTTACTTTCTTTTCCTAGGCATAAGTGTCAGAAAAATGGGACTTCGTTTGATTTCCTTTGAAGTCTATTGTTACTTCTCAAATTCTGTCTTTCTCAAGCACAATGGTGACATACTTTGGCAGATTTCTGGTGCTTTGAGCTCTTTAATCTGTATGGCCTTTCCATAATGATATTAAAAGTAAAATCCAGTTTTATCTTAAGCAAGGAATTTCATTTCCTCCAAATGTATTGGCCCATCTTCTGTACTAAATGCCATACACAGCAGGTGTGTTGCAAGAATACAGTACATTCATGGGGATCAAATGCCCTTCTGGAACACAAAACCAAGCCTGACTCTTATTTTCAAAAATCTATCTGAAGAAATCTGATGGTTTGCTTGACTTGGCTTCTCAGTGTATATTCTTCTCCTCCTGCATTAGTACCAACATTGCCAAAGTATTTGCAGAGCCTTTGAATGTGTTTGCAATTATTTAATTGTTGGCAGCACAGTTTAATGCTGAAAAGCATTTCTGCAATCAACATTACAGCAGTTAACCCCAATAACGCTCAAACAAGACTTTCAATCATCACAAGCTGATGCAATTTCCAGAATTCAAGGTCAGAAAGGATCACTAGATAACTAGTCTGCTCCTGTCAAATTTTTAGCAAGGCTCACACTCCCAATCTCCTTCATCACATCAGAATAAGGGTCTTCTCATGTCGGATCAAATGTCCATCTAGCTCAGCATCCTGCCTCCCACATGGACCATAATCCAGTATTGAAAGAAGTGTGTAGCAGGATAAAGATGTGTATTTCCCCATGGGATACTACTTTATCTTTGAATATTAATACTCTGACCATTTTCCAGCTCAGGATCCTCCTAAGATGGATGCAGTTTTAGTGTTTAGTATGCATTTGGTCACCTTCAGTAGATTTCCCTTCCTTGAGCTTGTTCTTCACTCTCCCCATCAATTCATGTAAACTTTCAGTATCCCCAGGTGGGTTGACCTTGGCTATATGCCAGGTGCCCACCAAAGCTGGACAGGGGAGAGGAAAAATATAACGAGAAGTTTGTAGGTTGAGATAAGGACAGGGAGA
>NW_010547932.1:0-2976 GCF_000687285.1 Phaethon lepturus | reverse complement strand
AAATGCCATTTGGGCTGGCGTCTTCTCGGAGCGTGTGTGACTCCCACACCCCCCACACCCCCACACAACCCACACACCGCCCCCCCCGCCTCGAGCTCGCCTGGCAGAGGAGGCCCCCCCGCCACGCCCCGGGCGCTGCCCGTGGGGAGCCCGCAATCACTTAGGGGGCCGGAGAGCCCCTACCTGGGGGGCAGAGGGACTGGGAAGGGGGAGCACAGGGGGATGCTGCGCAGGCAGAGCGGACTTATTTCCCGAGTGGCAACTCCTCGGACGGGTGTCACGAAATAAAAACCTAACGTGCCCCTTCAGCTTTGCAACCCAGGGCTACGTAGCCTCCCTGCATTTCCAGCACTAAGATATATCGGCACTTAGAAACGTGGAAACGGCTCTCAGTGGTCTTTAGCTCATATGTCTCCTTCCCTATTTTTCTTTCTCCTGTTACAGATGTAATTCCTGTAGATCTATATGTGTTTTATGTACAATTTCGTATAATAAGTCACTGCAGCGATACTTTGTGGTCTCACCCTAGTTTTATGTTTGAAAATGCTATTTAAAGAAGCCTGTAAGATAGCATATTAGGAGGCTTTAAAAGCAGGTTGGAGTGTGGGGTGGACTTAAATTCGATGTAAATGCAAGAGTGGGGGGAAAAAAAAAAAACCCAAAGAAAACAAACCACATAGTTTTCATTTAGAAAAAAAAAATACAGTTAAGCAGACACACATACAAATGTGCAATCTTAGATTCTGGTCAGTACTTAAGAGCAGTATAATCAACAGGAAGGAGCACTTACCTATTGAAAAGGATGGTTTAATTATATATTAATATATATTAGCTTTAAGTCTTCCCAATAAAATGTACACAAAATACCCCCTTCGATCAGATTAGCTCCCATATTAGCCTGGGTAAGAAAAAGAATTCTAAAAAGTGGAAGAAAAAATGTATAAAAATGTTGAAAGAACCTACAGTTCCTTATTAGGCGAAGATACAATATTTATTCCTTGTCTCCTGGGATGAAGCTCCTCTATCTATTGTCCTCCCAGTTCTCAGTGCTGATGCTTAATTTTCAAAACTTCTATATTACCAAGGGACCTACGACATCAGCCAAAGAAATACCCAGCAAGTACAAAATCTGATCCAGGGAGCAGCTTTTGTGCAGAGGGAAAATTTTGTTCCTACAGGTTTTTAAGGAGGTGCATGGAAAAGCGAGAGATCTGATCTATGCAGATACATTGCAAATTCTCTCTGTCTGTTGAGATTTTTTCTAAAAAAAATCGGGGAAATACATGAACTTTGGATTTTTCAAATTTTTTCTTTCTTTTTTTTTTTTTTTTTTAATTTGGAGAGGGGAATTTTATCCAGAGGTTTTTTCCTCCTTTTTTTTTTTTTCGGAGAACCAAAAAATGTCAACTACCTTTCCAGGTCTCGTCCACGATGCAGAGGTATTTTGTGTGTGTGAGAGCGTGTGTGTGTGTGTGTGCGCGCGTGTGCGGATGTGTGTGTGCGTGTGTGTGCATATGTGTGTGTATGTGCCTGTGTGGTTGTTTCCATTTTTTTTTTAATCCATATTGGACCGTTACATTTAATTATAATCCGGCTTCAGAGATAACTTAAAGAAGTATAGAGAGAAAATTCGTTATGACATCTGTCGCCAGAAAGGGCAACTCATTACCACGTTAAAACCGTTGCCAGAACGAAAATCAGAATAATACCCCTAATAATATAATGAAGTGGAGAGAAATCACCACCAGCTCGCCAGGAATGGGGAGTTCTCACTAAAAAGCAGGACTCTCCTTTTCTTTCGAAACGCAGGAAAAGGAGGGGGGGGGGAATTTTGGATCTGATTCGTTATTTTGAAAAGAAAGAAAAATAGGGGTTCAAAAAAAAAAGGAGGAAAGGAAGGGAGAAAGGGAGGCAAGCAGGCGGCAAAGCTTTCTCAATGTGTAACGCTGTAACATAGGGACGGGACTTGTGTGTATTCTCGGTAGTTTCCTCTGTTTGATGACTTTTTTGGTGTCAGCCCCAGATATTACAGCTGTGATCAGGAGGTGGATGGCTAGATGGGTGGATGGACAGATAGAAAGATAGATAGTTTTTATTGCAGTGCGTGGATTCCTTTCGCTTGATGGTATTAAGCGCAGGCTGGGCTGTTTATGATTTTGTGAACAGACCTTTATGGCACCAGCCCAAGGTAGGAAAGGATCTTTTGTTGCTGGGGTTGCCGCTCGCAGGCTTAGACTTTCTGCAGGGGGAGAAGCTATGCAGGACAGCGTGCTTGGAAGAACCGCACCCGGGGTTTTCAATGACAAACCTCCAGTTTTGGGGTCTTCTTTTCGCTTCTTCCTTTCAGATACGTCATGACGGATCAAACAGTTACCGTTTGATGCAGCTTGGATGCCTGGAGTCTGTGGCCAACTCGACCGTCGCCTATTCCTCCTCATCTCCTCTCACTTACTCTACCACGGGCACTGAGTTCGCCTCCCCGTACTTCTCCACTAACCACCAGTACACCCCACTGCATCACCAGTCCTTCCACTACGAGTTCCAACACAGCCACCCGGCAGTCAACCCCGACGCTTACTCCTTGAACTCTCTCCACCACTCCCAGCAGTACTACCAGCAGATCCACCATGGGGAACCCACTGATTTTATCAACCTGCACAATGCCCGGGCGCTCAAGTCCTCTTGCCTGGACGAGCAGAGGAGAGAGCTGGGGTGCTTAGATGCTTACCGCCGCCACGACCTATCTCTTATGAGCCATGGGTCCCAATATGGGATGCATCCAGATCAAAGACTCCTGCCAGGACCAAGCCTCGGGCTTGCAGCCTCGGGAGCAGACGATTTGCAGGTAAATAGCATGCGATCTCCTCTCGAGGTACTTTCTTCTCCCCTCCCCCTGCCCTGGTCCCCCCTCACCCTCCCCATTTTCCTCTGTTCAGAATAGCTCATACAAAGGAGGGAAGATTCCTCAAAAATCCG
>NW_010547931.1:0-11712 GCF_000687285.1 Phaethon lepturus | reverse complement strand
GCGCCGCGCTCCCTCCTGCTCCGGACCAGGACTGCGCTAACCGCCGCGTGACGCGGAGGCGGGTACGGTGTCCGATGCAGGAGCACCTCCGAGTCAGAGAACGGTTAGCACTCTTACTAAATCCCACATCGAAAGCAATAACATGCGTACCTGGAAGGCCAGGAGAGGAAGCCCTACGAGCTGGGCCACTCCCTTGTACTGCGTATCAGAAGCCTTTGTATTCGGGGAAAACTGCTGCCAGGGTCAACTCATTCTTTTGGGCCCCATTCCGGTTTTGCTGGAGTCCCAGGGATAGTCTAAGTGCCACGGGTGGGGGATGCCGTAAAGCCCAGGTCCGGCTCAGCACAGAGCCTTCGGTCACCGTGGGAAGCCATCAGCTTTCGGTGCGCAGGGGATGTGCATCTCGTGGGGATGTGCACAGTTCCCGGCAGCGTAAACCTGCCCGCCTGCATTGCTGTGCGGGGCTGGGCCTCCTCCTCCCGGTTTTGGGTGCTGTCAGGACGACAGACGGGGCCGATCGATAGGAAAAAAAGAAGTATTTCTTTGCATTTTGCAGCAAGAGGAAAGCATCTGCAGCAGCATCAGGACCCACTGCCGAGCAAAGATGGGTGCTGAGCCCTGAGACCGGCCGCCGTCCCAGCGGCAAACCGAACGTCGTGCCGATTTAACCACAGAATTCATTAATTAATGCCTAAATGCTTTGAGATTCTTAGATAAAAGGGGCTAATTAATTCCGGCCTGGCTTTCCTGCTTTTCTCCCTGATCTCAGCACATTTCTCTCCCAGTGCCCTAATTATAATTATTATTATTGGAAGCTTCTGAAGAAGCAGTAAAGCCTCTGATGTATAATTGACACACAAACCATCAGCCATCCAGTTTTTCTCTTCTCCTCTCCCTCTTTCACAACAAACGCGCTGCAAGCAGCGAAGAGGAACCCCCCTGACGAGGGACGGCTGGTGTGCAGGAAACTAGGCAGCGAGGAGTAACGATATAAAGGGTAGCCCCTGCCCCAAGCCAGGTGGCCTCCAGTGCCGGCCCTGGTCGGCTCCCCATCACCTCCACCCCACGGGGGTCCCTTCACCGGAGTGCCTGTGGGGCCAGTGCCCTCACCTCCGCGCTCACCTTTGCTTCCAACCTTGGGAAGCAAGTATTCTCCTTTCAACGCCAAAAAAATGAAGTGTTGAAGCTTTTAAAAACATCACACATGATTCATATAGTAAATAAAAAGTTGATTGCCTCCAGGTCTGAAGATAAGGTAATGCTGGTAAAGTGACAATTTGATTTAGATCACTCGTTCATGCATGCACAACGCCGCAAACAGGTTTTGCATCCATGCATGAATTAAGGGTGTTGTGATTGATGAGAGACCAAGGTCTAATTGGTGTTTTAATAAATACATTCTGACTTGGTAATCGAGATAGATTTATCAGCAGAAAATGCCCCTGTCTAAATAAAATTACCAAGTAAAGCTTAGGAGCAATGACAAATGCCATGCGGGTAATTGGCTGTGGGATCAGTGCTGGCAGCAGGATGGACGTGCGGTAGATTTATTTGCATTTAGGATCAAGTATCTTGAATAAAATTTCAGCAAGCAAACAAAACCAGGGAAGGACTTGACAGTAATGTTACTGGTTTGAACTCTCCCATATGTTCAAAGACAGCAGCGAAGGGGGAGGCAGGGAACCGGCGGAGGTAAGGGCAGCGGCCAGGCACAGTGAGTAAGCTAATGCAGTCTTTTTACCCTTCTGGGAGTAGCTGCCGACACCCAGGTGCTGCCGTGGCCAGGGCTTGAGTTGCTCTCTGCAGGTACCTGCTTCCTTCCTAGTCTATTTTACTAATTAAAGATTCCTATTTTAACGTTTTTTTCATTAACATTGTCTGAACTTGCCAACCCAGTGTAAAAACCAGAAATGTTTGCCCATGGTCTCTCTGACTAGGGAGGTCTACAGATTGTGCAAGAGAATTTCAGTCTGTAGCCAGCACATCCACTTTTGTCAGGAGTCTTCCAGTACTTCGTCATTTTATCAGCACTCCTGAGGTCTTTCCTAAAACAGTTATTCTGGAAATTAACTTCTGTAAGAGTATCAAATTTTTTTGAAATTTAAAAATAAGTTCCCCGAACAGTGGAGAAAATATGAGACCTGGTGTTAAAATACCAGAAGGCATATTAAATGAACCAAAATATTCATATACGGACCATTCTCAAAAGTAACATGTGATGAAGTTAAAATTCTGAGTGGAAAGAGAAGCACGAACCGCGAGCAGCAGTATGATAAGGAAAAGAAAGCATTTAGAGAATTGGTCAACCGTGGTCACTGACATTGTCAGACCATTCTGAAAGTTGTGGTGTACCCCAATTTGTACAGACTCCTCCTTGCATTTCATAACAAGGGCCTTTTTATCAGAGGAAAACCGCTTCTGTGGTCAATTTATTCTTTTGGGCACCCCTTTGCTGTGCAATAAATATTTTTTAGTCTACCTGGAGTCCCCCGCGCTGGCTTGCCCACCGACACAGGCTGTACCTGGGCTACTAAGCCCTTGTCTAAACCAGCAAATAGGTCCTGGGGGAATCTCCAGCTTCAGGCATCTCTCACCTCTGCAAGCAGACGGCGATGGCAGCCGCCCGCCCCAGCCGCAGGACCAGCCTGGCCTTCCCGCTGCATCGGCATCCTTCCCAGGGGATGTGGTGGCCGCACCGTTCTGCAGCCTCCGATCGGCAAAACACGAGGGGAAGACTCAGCCCCGAGAGGGGCTCCGTGCCGTCTTCCTGGCAGGCTCTGACGAAGCCCACGCAGCTTCTAAACGGAGGTCAGAGGGTGGCAGGAGGTCGGAGGGTGGCAGAAGACCCTGCGCTTCAGTACGCCTGACCCTTGAGTGAGTGATTTCCCTGTTCAGGAAAACTCTGTTCTGTCTCTTACTATGAAGATGTGTGTGATACCTCAGCAAATGTCTCCATCACTAATTCAGTTCATCTGTCAACTTTTAATTGTTTCTGACTATGGTCTCTTCGAATCAATCCTTTTTTTAAACCTCTTTATCAGCCTAACCACAGCTGTCTGCTTAACCAAATCCTCCTCTACTAGCACCTTAGAAATCATTCAGGCTTGCACAACCCAGGTTTATCTGCCTTTCTACCTTCTAGTTCCCATCCGCTAAGTAAAACCTTTGGCCAGACCAAAACAAGAGCACCGCTGAGCGATACTCCTTCTTCTCACCTGTATTTTTCGTTGACAGTTTAGCAAGCATTTAGCCTGAAGAAGAAAAATAAAACAAATAGCCTAGTTTGTAGGAAGAGCCGAAGAGGTCTGACTGTTCAGCCTTTCCCATATAAGGAGAAGTAATTAATGGAGGAATTCAGTGCTGCTGGCTTCCTTGCTTTGTACTCCCCTTTCCAAATACTGTGATTAGAAACAATATTTGGCCATCAGGACCGTGGCATTTAAGTACATCTTCCTCTGGGAAAATTACATTGATATGAAAAAATGATGCAGAAGTTGTCTTCCGCCAACAGTGTTTGGTCTTTCTGTCCTTCTGTCAAACATCTCTAGGTCGCTTAAGTTCAGTGCATGAAGAATTAATAGCTGCCACTACCAGCATCTTCTTCCTCCTTCTAGTCCAGCCTTGCCTGCTTGAATTTAAGACTTTTCTGTATCTTAATTTGATTTATTATTGCTTTATTAATACCTTATCTTAATATAATCTTTCCTTTTACCTTCTGCTACTTTACATTCATGCTCAAAAACTTGAAAGTGAAGCTTGATTGAATTAAGCCCGCCTGGGCTAAAGAGCAATGGCTTTCCTTGTCTTCTGTGAACAACCCCCTGGAGTTAATGACGGCGCGAGCCGAGACCTACACCGCCGTTCTGTTAGCAAAAGATGTGAAACCCCCTGGTAGGACATTAATTCGAGCAGCCAGAAACCAGGGAAGTAATGCAGGTGGACTGTGGGTTGAACCCCCCCAGTTGTTTTGTGCTGATGTATTCCTGATGTTTATTAAGAAAGAAATTCCAATCATCCATTAATTAAAACACAGGTAAAACCAAATTAGTCTGAATAATCAGAAAACACATCCCCTTCCAGTGCCCTAATTTTAGAATTACCTGCATAAGCATTACTGCAGACTCCTCAGCAGCTAAAGCAAAGAAATTCAGAATTAGATGAGTGTCAACAAAGCATTAAAAACGTCGGGGCGGCTTCCCCAGCGCGGCTACGCCACCCTCGGCAGCGAGCCGGGGCGGGAGCCCGCCCCAACGCTTCGTCTCCGTGACTGCACACAGTGCTGGTCTGGTATGAAAGACCTTGAGACACATAGATATAGACATACATTTGCATACATATATGTAAAAAACACAGATGCAATTCAAACTCGAGCCCTGTTTTGGACACTTGTTTTAATTAGCAAAGTCAAAGCGTGTATTACTCCTGCTTCTCGAAGATGTATATTAGAAATTGCCGACAGATGGTTATGGTAATACGGGAGCCACAATCTTTGAATTTTTGAAAATTAGAACTCGTGAACTCAGGAATGCTCTGGAGATATGAAGATATCATGTCAGCCTATGTTGTTCCAATTAATTGCAATCAATTGCTAATTGAGAGCTATTTTAAGACTTGTCATTACTCTGAAGATAATGTAGAATAATTTGTGTGTTCCCTTTACCCCAACCACAAATGGCACTGGTGCAAAGAAATCTCAGGAAACTGAGTCAAAAAGAGTAATGGGAGCCAGATTCCTGATTTCCTTCGTTCTCTTTGGCAGGTACATTAAAATCAGGAGCTGTAGATTTTAAAAAAGTAAGAGACAAGGCCTGAGACAAGGAATCTCAGTCACTTGTCAGGGCTCCATCTCTAAGACTTTCCAAAATGACAGCTCTGGTATTACCGAATAAATGCATTTGCTTACTCCTTGCATTTCCAGACAGCACAAATGTCTCATCTGTTGAAACTAATGTCTTCAAAGAACACTGCATCTCAAATCCAAGCAAGAACGGAGAAACGGTGCAAAAGGCAGAAGGCACAGTATGGGAGTGGGCTGTCCACAGAGATGTCACAGACTCTGGAGAGGAACTGGAAAATCTGATTTTACAGGCAGAAAAAAGCCAAGCTTAAAACATACCTGTATTAATGGGTTTGCAATGGCATCAGCTGCGCAGGACCTGGCAGCCTCCAGAGCTGCCGACCCGAAGGCAGTGTCTGCCCCGGGGCACGGCGGGGAGGACGGCGGGGACGCAGGCAGCGGCGGAGACGCGCCTCTCACCCCGGAGAGGCACAGGCTTCCTCCCCTCACCCGCCCCGGCACAGGAAAGGCACGTTTCTGGGCGACTGCCATAGGCAACAAACGTGTTATTAACCGACTGGTGATTTCCAAACATGAAGATGAAGCAAAGCGTGGGGGCTGAGCGGTGGTCTGGCAGTGGGAGAGGTGCACCCGCCAGCGCACGGTGCTCCCGAGCTGAAACCGAGAGGCACAAAGGAGCGAGCTCCCGCAGCCCCGTCCAAAGCCGCCGCCGTGGAAGCTACACTCGGGCTTCGTACGGCGTGTCTCACAAACAAGTGCTTATACTCACAGGGAACGGAAGCGCCGTTTGGAATTGGTTTGCTGGGCAGCACAGCGGTTTGGTTTGTGTCTTTAGCTTGTCTGGCTTTACAACAAAGGCCCCCAAATCCTGGCAGAGTTATTTTGACATAAAAATCAAATGACCTAAATAACTCTACAGCGTTCAGCAACAGGCTGGATGCTTACTGCAGAAGCTGGTGGAGCAGGCAAATCCAGCATGGATATAACCAAGCATGCTCAAAGACAGCAAGTCTGTCATTCAACATCTACATTCAGACACGCACCAGCTTGACAAGCTATTTCATGATGTCAAGTAGAAAAATCCCCAGGCAAAGAGATAACTAATTCTTAAATGAGGAGTTTCTGCTAACAGTGCTGGTTTCAACCAACCAGTAAGATACCTTGTTTAATCCGTCTACAGTTCTGCCCTCTTTTTACTTCATTTGATTGTGCTTATAGTCAAGAGCAAACACAGATCTCCTTTTTAAAAGATGCAAGTTAAACCTTTTTCACCTGATTGTTTAATCACATACCCTCTTCCCTTTTATTTTCCACCTGGTCCCTACATATAAGTATATACTATACATAAATATATACCTCCTTGGATCCTGTCAGTGGCTTCTGAGGACAATTACACTTGCCATCACATGGATAAATTCACCCCCTTTCACCTCTCATTTGCTGTGCTCTTCCAGTCTCTCTGTTGCTCCAGTTTCTTCCCTCTCAGCTTTTACTCCTGGTATCAAGTGATTTGCTATTCTTGGAGTATCCTCCCATTGCCTCTTTGTCTCCACTCCAGTGTTGTTCCCAAAAGACACCCTTTCCATCAACTGTTTACGGGGGCTGCTCGGTCAGGTCTCCCCTGGACTCTGCAGTCCAGTTTTCCTTTCCTTAGGGTTACCGACTTCTCGTCTCTTTTCGTTACTAGCTCTTTTCCTTCACTTTACAGATATGCAGCATGGGGGTTTACGATGCTATAAATTAATAATTAAGCTGTAATAATAGGCAGTGACCTGTTACAACTCACAGCTGAAATGACTCAGTTGGAAAAGGGGAGGGGGAGATTCTTTGAGTTTAAAAACAAGGTTACTAAAGGTTAGTTAATACAGCCTTGCTGCTTGTCCTTGACGAGCTGGGCTGGCTGAGCAGCCTCCTGGGGAGCACCAGCCGCTGGCTCCCGCCGCCTCCCCAGAGCTGCAGACGGCTGCAGTGCGCCCATCTCCCATCCCCCGGGAAGGGGCTCCAGGGTCCCCCCGTTCCCGGTACACCCGCCTAGCGTGCCAGCAAAACCCGCCCGCGTTGGACGCCGAGCGAAGGGCAGGAGATGGAGGAAAGCCGCTCTCAACGCTCGCTCCCGCAGGCCTGCCAGCGGTACCGCTGTGCCTGGAGGGCAGTCGCTGCAGGCCAGGCTGAAGCCGGTGGCCGGGCACCGCTGAGCATCACCCGCGCGGGGAGCCGAGACGGCCACAGGAGCCGCAGAGCGGCCGACCTACAGGGAGCTTGTTAGCGGCATTTCTTTTCTGCCTAGCTTAGCCCCGTTTGCCGGCGTTCCCCCGAGCCTGGACGGCACTGGCAGAGCTGCGAGGAACAGCTGCTTTCTGGCTGGCGAACAGCGCCGTGATGGATGTCGTTATTACGGAGTGAGACGAACCATGGCTTGTGCACCTGGACCAGGGTACGGGACCCGCTAAGCAGCCAGAAATTATTCTCCTACTGAGAGACGCAACTGAAAAAGTTGCTTATTGAAAGCAATTACTTTGGAAATCACTTTCTTCTTCCCTGCTTAAAGCCATTACTAATCTCCTAATTGCCATGATACGGTTTTCTTCTTATCCTGGATTTGTTTTAAACACTCTAGCGTCCTTCACTTACTGTTTAGCGTGGCACAAGATGGCCCCGCGTACCCCGTGCAGGGACGCCAGCTGCACAACCAAAGAGGCTACGCAACGGGTGGTTCTCGCCCACTGACACAAAGCACCATTCCTCGGTCGCAGGGATGCGTCCCCAAGAGACGTTGCAAATTACTTCCCTACTTAGCAGGAATTAATGTCGCAACAGAAGTGCAGTTGACTGCAGCACCTGGCCAGCGGTGTTTGCAGCGCATTCCCGGCTCATTTATTGCTTAGGAACACGGAAAAGTCTTTGTGGTATTTCACTCTGACAAGGGCCACTAATAAATAACTCGCGTTCTTTGCTGTAGCAGCGCATTTTCAATAGCATTTTCAAGCCTCATTTTTCATAAGCGGCTTCTTAAAACAACACTGTGTGGTGCCAGCACTCCAGGCGATGGGCCGTGGTGGGTCCCAGCCTGGGAGCCGTGCGCAGGGAGTGCCGTGGGTGCCGGTGGCTCATGGCCCACCCCAAGCTTGTCCTGCTGCTCAGCCTCGCGCTGCCCGGCGCCGCCGGCTCCTGCCCCCCGCCAGCGCCATTCAGCTGCACTGAGGTAAACGCTGCGGCTACAAAGAACATCAGCAGGTGAGGGGCTGCCAGACGAGGGAGCTGCCCTGCGGGGCTGCTGTTTGTTAATTATTTAGAGCACGACAAGGCAGCTGCTGCCAGAACAAAGGAGGGAAGCCCGAACCTGCAGCCAGGGGCACGGAAGGTACCGGAGCTCTGCATCGGGGCTGCTGCATTTCTGGGAGCACCAGATATCCCTTTCCGTAGGGGCAGATGCCTGTTTTTTACGAGCTATTTAAGACACTCTCTCTGGAAGTTTTAATATTTTTTTTTCCTGTCTGAACCTCATAAAATAAGCCTTCTGCTCTATAGAGATAAATTTGGTGTATGTGAGAGAAACATTCCCAGCCACAGTGGGCTTTGCCTTAAATCCCGTATCTTGCTGTTTAATGTTGCTGTGGCTTAGCTTGGTTTATTTTCTATCCTCTAAGTGGTGAGTTGAACTTTAAGAAATGAATGGTTTGGTTTATCAGCTTTAGCATCTAAACCAAAGTACTTTTGCATCAAATAAATGCCTGCAGTGGAAGACCCTCCAGATACTGCTTTAAAAAATCCAGCAGTTTATTCCAAATATTTTTAGCACCAGCTTCAAGACCAATTAAGTTACCCATGCCTGGGCAATCCTAAATGCTCTGAGATCACAAGCGTTCCTTTTCCGCGAAGCAGCGTGCCTCGAGGGGGGTGAGGAGGGTGCTGAGCCGCGGCAGCAGCCTGGCAGGGGCAGCAAACACCGCAGCTAGGCTCGTCTCCCATTGCAGGGCAGGTCTCTATGTAGGTCACGCTGAAGCTCTCTAGCACAGCGTTAGCATGAATGAAATACCCGACTATTTCTATTTTTGCAGTGTATAAAAAATAAATGTAGAAAGCGACCAAAGCCTAACCTGCCCCATCACTTCTGACTGCAAGGGAGGCACGGTGCAGAAGGGGACGCAGCCTTCAGACAAGTCATTCCAGAAGATGAATCAGTAACATTTGTGAACCTGCTCCGTAGGAGTAAATCCGAGTGAAATCTGGAGTAAGTGACATTTAGAGATGGGAAACTAAACAAAACACAGCATGCATGCCTAGGTGACAGAGGGGATGCGCTGGAACACACCGAACCAGAGAAATCTCTTACTGGGAAGTGCGGGGGAGAGGCAGGCGGGAACATGGCATCCTTCGATGTCCACAGCCGCGGGAGCCACCCGCCAAATCCTGAGGCAGTGACACCACTTGGTACTAAATACCGGCAGCTGCACACATGTCCTACGGAGGGGTTTTTCTACACCAGGTTCTGTAGGGTTTTTCCCTAACGGGTCCAGAGGGTAATGTGGTTTTTTTGAGGTAGGCACACTCGGTTGGATCAGATAGGGAGAACTAAACTGGTTTTGGTTAACTAATATACAGCTCTGTCTTGCATTTATAGAAGAAGAAATTTTTTTTTTTCTGTCGAATTTAGCAGATTATTAGATGTTCTCTTCCGTATATTTCTATATGAGGATGCAGAAAGTCTTTAGAGATGTTAGTGGTTCCTATTAAACTCCATAGGGCTTTAGTGTCATTTACAGAGACTCTACTGGTATCAGCTTTATTAAATTCCATATAACTTCTCCATAAGAATGCAGAAAATTCAACGATTATGAGTCCAGTACCTCTGTGGATGAAAAACATATTCACAGGAAATCTCTGAGCATTAGAGAAGTCTTCAAAATAATAATAACGGAAGGATTTTTCTACACACTGTAATGTGGAAATGCGTCAAGTATGGAAAAATGTGACTAACTGTCCTTTGACCTAGAAGAAATGTTGAAAATTTAAGTAAGCTCTCAGCTATGTAAAGACCTGATCCTAATCCCTCTGGAAATAACGTGAGCATTTCTACTGACTGAAAAAGTCTTCAAAAGAGCAGACCAGTTGCAGCTGTAGCATAGCGGTGTACTTTTGTACTCTTTACCTTATAAACACTTTATTTCTTTAGAAATCACTACAGCTCACAACTATCCAAAAGCTAGTAAGGCAGATTGTGAAGGCAGGCTGAGTCTAAAGAAATCTTCAGAGGGGAAAAAAAAAATATATATATATACACACAGAGTTAATTTCAGGATTGGTATGTCAGGCTTCCCAGGCTGGTTTAGTAATTACTCCTCAACGTAGCACCTAATTAGGCTGGTGATGGAGCAGGAGCAGGTCACGGGTAGTAGCAACCTGGCTCTGGGTAAGTAAGTGGTCCGTTTGCACGCCGTGACCTACAGATGTTGCAGAGGAAACCCTCACCTGCAGGAAGCCAGACACGGACAGGAACATGCAGCAGTCAGGGTCACCACCATCGCGTCAGAGTGCTGGGAGGGAGGTGTCAGAGAAGCCCTGGGAGAGCAGCCGGTGTTGCCTCCATCTGCTTGAAGTGGTGGTGCCGAGGGGTAACTGAATATACAGTTTGTATTTTCTCGATTTCTGTTATTTGTTGCAGGTTTGATCAGACGTGCTTGTAATGCGTTTGTGGAGCAGCGGAATGCAGTGCTTCCAGCAGGCGTCAGAAATCGGCAATCACAGACGCCTCTTCCGCACGGTCCGTGAAACACAGCCCTTGACACAGTGGCAGCTGAGGCAGACCCAGTCCAGCCCAGCTGGTCCTGGATCTGAGCGGGGACCCAGACTGGTCCCACCCACACGCCGACAGGACGCGACTCACTGGGAAAAATGGGATCTGCAGCAGACCTCAGGGAAACCTTCCCGCAAAAGGAGAAACAGCCACAGCTTCTGCAGGTCCTCAGAGCCATGCTTCTGATCTGTAATGACACATGGGGTCTCAATCCTTCACCGTGGTCTTCCACAATTGCTTCCCTTAGTAATTTTTTCCCAGGAGAAAAAGGAATTTACCAAACTAGATCCAAGATCCTACAAAAGTCTCAAAAACATTTTTCCTCAGCTTCCTGTGGGTCCCATTTTCTTTTGCTCTCAGTGATCGCTGGGACTCCTTCCATATTGCTCTGCAGCAGCCTCCCCACCTGCCAAACGAACGCCGCCTCCTCCACCTCCCGGTACATCTGTTTCCTCCTGTGATGTCTACACAGGCAGTAATACTTATGGGTTGGTTTTCTAATGAAATCCATGGACCTCATGTTTTGAAAAGCAGCTGTTTAGAAGATGGAAAACAGAGGCAGGTGGGGATCTGGGATGCCAAAAATCAGGCTGAATTGTAGACAGGTTGCCTTGATTCTATCCTGTAGCTTCCTAGCATGGGATCTCATACGCTTTCCAGCAAAAGGAAGGTAACTGATAGAAATACATTTCTTTAAACACAAGATCTTCTTTTGTTGAAAAACTTTGCATTGATTTTTTTATTGCATTTCAAAGAAAAAAATCGTTATAAAATCAAATTTGGAGGAAAAAATGTTTGTCCTGTCTTAATTTTGCATTTAATATAGAAGCTGCCACTCATGGAAAAATTAAGAAACAGTGATTTGCATTCTGATCTACAGTGATTTTTCTCCCAGCTATTTCCACAAACAGAAACAGACAGAAGGAGAACCATGCTTTCTACGAAGTTGAAATTTCTCTCTGGTTTTGTAGACAACGCTGGTAATCAGAACAGTCATTGAACAGGAAGGCATTAGTCACTCCTCCCATCGCGCCTCCACCGGCTGCGCCGTGCTCTGCCGCTCGTTGGGAGCGTCTGCTTTCTGGCGCGCGCAGCCCCGAGAGCCAAGCCAGGAGCCTCT
>NW_010547930.1:742-3937 GCF_000687285.1 Phaethon lepturus | reverse complement strand
GGGGAGGTTTAGACTAGATACTAGGAAAAATCACTTTCCTGAGAGAGTGGTCAAGCATTGGAACAGGCTGCCCAGGGAAGTGGTGGAGTCACCATCACTGGAAGTGTTCAAAAAACATGTAGACGTGGCAATTCAGGATATGGTTTAGTGGTCATGGTGGTGTTGGGTTGATGGTTGGACTTAATGATCTTAAAAGGTTTTTTCCAGCCTTAATGATTCTGTGATTCTTTTCTACCAATTCTAGAGAGTTCCAGCATTTCTGCAATTTATTCCCAGCAGCAATTCTCAGTTGTTTTCTTCACTTGTTCCACTTGCCTCCCTACCATTCTGAATGGAACAGGACCACTAGAAGCTTAGGAAACGTATTTTGTTACTAATCTCTACTTCCATTTTGCAGAACTCACATTTCCAAGTTTGAAGGCTAAATGCAGCAACACTTCCCAAGTTACAGTTAGACAGCTGTCTGTAGTTACAGCTTGCTAAGGCAACACCAGTCCAAGTAAAAGCCATCTACAGTTCTGGAAACTTACAAAGAAAGAAAGACTAAACAACAGATGCAAGTCATACAAAGATATTCCATAAGTGCAATATTTATTTTAAAAATGGAACTAGGCTAGACAGAAGAGGATTCCATCATTTAAAATGGAAAGCTTTCACCTTTCATTTACAAAAACAGTTTCCTAATAATACATGGCAAACATGAAAATAGGCTTTTGAAGACCTGCCTGTGAATTAGGCTATGTGGTTAACTATTGGTACAAACCTAGAAAAATAGTTTTTTGCATTTGAAAACTTTTAAAAGCTTTAAAATGTGCTCAGTGGGACATTTAAGATGAAGAAAAAAGTCTTGCTTCACAGGCAGGTATCAACTTTTCAGTACTATCTATCATCCTGATACTTACGTTTAATGAAGTTGCTGGGAACTTTATGATATTTAGCTGGTTTAGTCTTATGAATTGCTAGAGTGTTTAAATATGTTTTATATACTGGTATTTATGGTCATCCACAGTTTGATACAAAGTAGTTTTCCCACATATCTTTAGCAAGGTGGATTGTTTCAAGTAGTAAGAACATTCACACACAAAATCCTCAGACTTGTCCCTGGTAAGTTCATGTTTGTCAGAGGTCTTATAGTTCAGAAGACTAGCTTTGCTCACACTGTTCTTTTTGTTCGTGTTTCTCTTCTCGCCTGAAAAGGCTTTTTTTTTTTTTTTCCTAAATAACCAGGAATATTTTGCCTCTTACTGGAAGAAACTCCAAATTTGTTTGCTAACTGCAACAATACCAACTTCATCAGAAGCAGAAATCTTCAACAATTATTATGTATTAGAGCTTATAAATTATTCACAGGATTGAAAATTTGCTACCTTTCTGGGATGTTCCTTTGCATAACAGCAAGCTTGACACAAAAATACACATAAGTTATTAAAATTTCTTTAGTTTTACTCTTCATAGATTTCCTTGTGATTTGTGCATAAACACTTCTCTCTTCCTCTTCTTCCCACTCTGTCATCTCATCCATCATTGTGCTATGTGCAAGTTTAACAGCCAGCACATGCTGACTGGTCAGCTGGCAATTATGTTCTTGCATTTCTTCACTTGAGGCAATAATTTAGATCTCTCTCTATCCAACTGGAAGTTTCCATAAAGTCCACATAGGGAATGTTAAGAGAACATAGGGGGGTTTTTTATGACCCTCTGACTGACAGAATCAGCTAACTGCTTCAACAGGCTGTGATCAGAAAGAGGGGTAGAAAGTCAGGTACACTAACAGCATGGTCACAACCACCTCTTAGAAGAGAAGTCTAAAACCACTTTTAATTTGCAAGTTTACCTTGACTTCTTAAACCTTCTGCATTTATTGTGTTTCCAGTTTTAGAAATCTAAACTTTCTGATGCAGAAGGGACTTTTTGACCTTAGCACTGTTCTAGAGGAGAACTTAAATTCCACCCCTGGCTGGAATTTAAATTG
Organism: Phaethon lepturus; assembly: GCF_000687285.1. Lineage (NCBI taxonomy): Eukaryota > Metazoa > Chordata > Aves > Phaethontiformes > Phaethontidae > Phaethon > Phaethon lepturus. The sequence goes on along the minus strand of NW_010547930.1, from coordinate 1,965 downwards.
GCTGTCATCCTGCATGGATGCAAGGAAGTTCTAATCAAGATCTTCCAAACATGTGAACATGATGCACATGCTAGAAGACTAGCATTCAACATTAGAGAATTGATTTTTTTAAAATTAAAAAAACAGCTGGAAAACTGTACTTTCACTTCATAAAACAGCTCTAAAGCTGGAAGAGTCATGAAGTACTCTGTATCAAAAACTAAAATGAACAGCCTACTACTCCACCTTTAGTGATAGTCTACTTAGGGTTTTATCCAACACATATTATGCATGTGTCCCTTGCACAGTAGCTTTAGCATTCTAATCCAATATTGCAGCTGTTGACACTTCAGATATTTTTCTTTTCCTTGAAAGAGTAATACTATTCTATTGGATGCTGATGCACTTTTAATACTATTTAAACTTTGTTATGTAAAGTGTAGACAAGATCATTACTGTTCTTAGCTGAAGTGACATGAATGTAACAAGCAGATTAAGCACTTGTAAGAAAGTACGGTCGGTCCTCCTAACTATGGTTGGCTTTCTAACCTGGAAGCTTTGGCACCAAGTTCCAATATAAACCAGTTTTAGCAAACAAAATATAGGAGAATACATAGCCAAGAATAACTGAAATGAGCAAGTGCTTACCTTGACTCTCCACTACTATTTCTTAAGCTTTCTTCATCACTGTGCCCATTCATTGTAAATATTAAAAAGTTTAAAGGTAAATCAAAGTCCACTCAGGTTACAAGGTGGATATAAAGAATCCACTCCTTGGTACTCTGTACGTTTTCCAGGTGGTGTGTTTGCTTTAATGTTCTCTGTAGGTATTCAAGATTTCTCCCAAAATACCTAAAATAGTAAAGGAAAATGTTGACACAATTTGAAAGTATGTTTGCAACTAAAAAGATACCATAAATCACTTGGCCTCACTAGCACCAGAAGGGGGTATCATGTTTGATCTCATGTTTTTCACCGAAAAATAGCTTTTTGTGTGTTACCTGTTCATGCTTGATCATTGTATCACCATTTTCTTGTCAAAAAAAAAGAAATTAAAATCTTTCCTCATGTCTGTGAAAACCAGAAAAAATTATTCTCATGAGAAGAACGCATCTTTTTATTAGTTACACTTTTAAAAATTGAAATAACTAAATGAAATATTCAAAACCCATGAAAGCTTTTTATTCAACTGCAGTTGAGTCCCAGCATATAGGCCATTATGTTTCTGTATAGAAAATATATCA
>NW_010547930.1:0-712 GCF_000687285.1 Phaethon lepturus | reverse complement strand
TGAACCACTATCTGCAGAACAGGAAATGCTATGGAAATTACATGCTCTTTAGCATTGCAGGGTGAGAAGAACTGCCTACCTGAACACATAGGTAAAAACCATAGGTATTAACATTCTGCTAAGATCTGCTTAGTAAAATGTATTTAATACACAAAACATAGTGGAAGCACTTCCAGACACACACTTAATGCTTACATCCAATTGTGGGTAGAGGCAGGAAGATAAAGAATGTCCCGTTTAAAACAACTGTCTCCACTAAATAAAACCAGCAAAATCCCACAGAAGGAATGATCATTATTTCACATACAAGAGCATCTTACTGCAGTGATCTGATTTATCCGATGCAGCTAGAGAAAGTTTAGACTCACAGTAAATGGCCTGCAAGTATAAACTCGCTGATAATCAGATAAAGAGCAGGGCCTCTCACAGATTTAGTAGTGTGAAAGCGATTAGATGCTCGCCTGCTGACTACCTACCCCGAGGTGCTCTCCTCTAATATGCAACAGCCCAATCTAGCGCTCACCGGGGAGGGTGAAAGCCTTGTTTCAGGGATAGGAAATGCCCAGCGCTCAGACACCATCTCAGATACCCGGGCCATTCCGGCCAACAAACAAAGGCGATGAGGGAGGGGAAAGTGACAGGAAGGAGCCCTGCAACCCCGGCGGGGCCGCGAAGCGAGGTCGGGGACCCCACGGAGGCGAGTCGGGCGACT
>NW_010547929.1:0-8859 GCF_000687285.1 Phaethon lepturus | reverse complement strand
GTCCTTCTTGTAGTGAGGGGCCAAAACTGAATAAAAAGAAGAGAAATGCTGCTGCTTATGGTAGTTATGTGACCCATAAAACGGGGTGGGAAATAGACTTGCAAGCCCTTAGGCGGGTCCTGGGCTCTAACCGCTGCGAGGCAGCCGCGCGCGTGTCGCCGGGCTGTCACAGCGTGTCGCCGGGCTGCAGCCACGGCGCAGCCATCAGAAACCCGCCTGCCTCCGGAGGCTGGCAGCGCCTGGCAAGTCCCCAGCTGCACGGCAGAAGCCCTTGAATGTTCGTCCACCAGGACACGTAGTATCACGGGTAATCTACGCAAAACTGGAGAGCTGTCACCGTAGAAGATGTTGTTAGGCGTTGGCTACTGGTGCCGTTGGCTCCATGTTTCTGCTCGGACTGGTCAGCTGAAGGAAGGGCCGTTAGCTCCTGTCCTGCAGTGCTGGGGGATGCTCTAGCTGCATCCTCAGCAGAACTAACTGCACAAGCTCTTAAATACGGGCTTGCACTGGGAAGGGAGCCAGGGCAAACGACAGTCTGGAGAAAAGGACCACAGGTATTTGCTGGATATTTGTTTCAATTACTTGACTACCCTGTATTCTTACCACAAGCTTATAAAGTGTTTACAGCCACTTCCCAAATGAGGATTACTGACTGAAATGGAATATTCTAGTTGTATAAGAATACCAGTTTTATTAGTAGTGCAAGTTGTCTCTACTTTTAAACATTTTTTTAAGGTAAAAATTCCAAAATTAAGTCTTTTGCATTGATTCATTTACATTGCAATGTCATTAAAGCTACCAACAAAGGCACACCCATTAAAAAAAAATATTCAGATTCTTGTTTTGTTGTATTACAAGTACTGGTTGCTCACCTGGGAAGATGCCTTCAGGGAGGTTTGCTGTGATAGGAGTCACTAGGTGCAAGTTCAGCTGTCTTTGCTGGTTTGCTTTTGCTGTCACCCGGACGGACAGTTTTAGCTGTGCATTCAGCTTATTCCAGTGTTGCGGTACACGTATGGTTAATACTTTTAAACTTCACAGCTTTTTGTACAGTGTTTCCAAAGTTTAACCTTTCTTCTTTATCGTCACACCAGTATTTTTGTAGAACCTCCTCTTCTCATGACTGGGCTGTTGGAGCCTTCCCCGTCGTCGTGACCCATCCCTGCGTTTGTCCAAAACAAGTCACCGTCCTGCTGCTGCTGCTGCCTCTTGGTCTACTGCTCTGAGAGAAGTGCACAACCCCTTCACAGGTTCTCCTGCATTCTGCACATCAAAACCAGGCATCGTACTTCTCATTTTACAAATCTTCTGTATTAAAACCTTTTGCTGTCTATCTTAGGCATGTAATGAATGTATTAATTCTTGAAGCATCCTCAGAAAATCCCAAATCCCTCTTGAGGACTCCAGCCCAGAGAACAGCCCCAGGGGAGCAAGGGAGCCCAGGGCCCGTGTGCCTTCAGCCTCCCCAGACTGGGAGGATGGGGAGAAGCAGTGAAATTATCTCAATTATAAGGTCATGGAAAAACATCTTTCCACTGAGCGCTTGAAAGCGCTGCCCTGAGCAATGTTACTGAGCGAGGTCTGCCAATCCGGTTTAGTTTGGAGTTGGTCTTTGCTTTTTCTCCACCCTATATGAACCTCTCAATTATGTGTCTTGCACAAGTACCGTGTCCTCATCCCAAATTCAGCAGCAGGTTTCAGGCACGCTGACAGAAACTGAGAGGTGTTTTTCCTCTAATCAGAGCAAAGTCGTTCTCTCCGGTGATTCTAAAGACGTGGGAAGCAGTAAGGAGAGTTGGGCTTGCTAATAAGCTACTGGACCAAAAGTCTCTTTGTGGCAGGCTTTCTTACTAGGAAGCTGGGCTGCTTAAAATTCAGAGAAGAGAAACTTGTTTTGAAGTACGAAGCCACGTAATGCATTTCAGAATAGGTGCTGACCTAGGGAAGAAGGTGCTTGTGTGGATGGCTTGCAGAAACAGTCACGGCAACGAGATCGGTTTCTAGAGTGCTATTCCTCCTGCCTGTGAAATCGAAAGCAAATTACTGTTCCTGCCAGAGAGACGGACTGATGGGGCTGAAAAAGCTGACGTCTCCCACCTTGGCTGTTGAAAGCTTGCTGTTTCTGAGGAACGGGATGAGTTTGGTGTCTCTTTCTGAAGCTACCTGCCTGGAAATGGCCTAGCAGCTTCTGTGGAGGTGGTTGTATCTCCTGGCTCTGTGTTCCTCCCCAGCCCGTGGCCTTTTTGTTGTCCGCCGAAGTGTGCTGAGATGTGGAGATGGCGGAGCCGGGGAGCAAAATACCTGTCAGTCCATCAGCAGTTTGGAGTAGCCTGAGAGATTGCCAGGGACACCAGGTCTGGATGGGACAGCAGAGAAAATCCGGGCACACCAGCGTGTTCAGAATTAGGCAAATACCTGAAGTGACCTGGGCGAGACCTCCCAGGTCTGTCGGACGGGGAGGAGGCCGTCGTGTGGTTGCAGATTTGCTGACTGTGGCTGTCGAGGGCTGAGACGACCTGGAGCTCCTGCTCTTCTGCTCGGCGTTGTGACCTTGCCCGTGTGCACCTCGCTGCCGTCCTGGCTCTTTCAATTACTGGGTTATGGAGATTCATGTTTGCCCTTGTCTTGAGAATGTAGGCGAGGGTAACTGTAGTCAAACTGCCGTGTAAACTGCCAGAAACGTGGATAGATGCTGCGTCCCGACACTTCTGTGCAATCAGACAGAAAATGAAGCTGGCTGTTGGGAATTAGGATGTAATGCTAATAGATTCCTCCTCATTCAGAGCATTGTTTGGGTAGTTCGTATCAATTTAATAGTGTTTAGGCTAAATAAATTATGGATGGCATGTTCTTGAATCCTATTTTTCGCTACACAGTGGCAAGAACATTGTCAGCGGGAATGACTGTGTTATTCACAGGTTAAATGTTTACACGGATAAGGAAATTTGGCTAACCGCTGTGGTTTGGAAAGCTAGCACAAGGTGTTGTGACCATGTAGTTTTAAATATTGATTGAAGTTATAAGGATTGTGTTATGATTTCTTTTGAACTAGTTAGTAGTCTGCAATTAAAAACTCATACAAATATGCTTATCCAGCCAGTAAATTTGTTTGTGCAGTGTTTAAAAGACCTTTATTTTTTTTCTTTGACGTGCTGTACTTTATTTTTAATATACATGTTACTGACTTTGACCATTTGGTTGTGATCTCCTGGATTCCCTTAGCAGTGTTAGGACATTGGGGAAAGCAAAGCTTCCTGCGCCCAGGCAGCTCCTCCTGTCTTCTCTGGAACCAAACGTTAGGGTAATTCTGAACACTGAGTAAAGTTCCTGGGAGAAATTTAGCATTTAGGCTATCAAATACTCAAATATACATTGTTTTCCTAAAGTAGCACCTTTTAATATGTTGCAAATATTTATTTTATGTGGCATAATTGATACTGTTGGTGCTAAACTACTGCAAGTGATTAGCTCTTTCTGTACAAGAAGAAAATATTTTGTGGTTTGCTGTTCTGCTTCTCTACTTCCCAGTCGCAAGTACACGGGAGAGCTTAGTACGGTCTTGCGCGTGCAGGAGTGCTCCCTGCTGTGCTGGAGCCACCAGTGCGACACAGACCTTCGGCTGCTGTGGTTGACCCTTTGCTACTCGTCCCTCAGGCTCAAGTTTTTTGGCTGCCCTAAGGATGATGTCACGCCCCCCGCCCCGCCCCCCAGATACCGGCCATTAGTACGTTTAACTTAATTCACACGAGCGGAATAAATGCTTTGCAGTTCAGGGTAGTCCATGGCTTGCGGCACGTGTCTCTGCAGGTGGTGGGATGGTGCTTCCTCTGCGTTGAGCTGGGTGCGAGGCCAGGCTGGGCTCCGAGGGACCCGTGGCCGCTGGGGCCACCCAGCACCCGGGTGGGCATCCCAGGGGCGGGGCGACTACCCGAGGCAGCATGGGTTTTGACCAAGATCTGGATGATGCCCACTTTAATTTCCTTATAATTGCAAATGAAAAGTTAGGAGTAAGTAAGCATATTCCTTAGACTTTGAGGTAGTTTGTGGGTGATGTAGAAAGATGTAATTTTAATTGCTGAAGCAGTAGCGTTTTGTGTACGTAAATCCGTTTTCACAGCAACCTCTGCTTGCAGGTTACCTTGGCAGTTACGTTGTCTTTGGGAAGTGGAAGGTTTGCAAGGTCTAAGGCTTACTTCTGGAGTTATCCTGTGGCTGGGGGCAGGGAGCGTGGGGTATATAATGGAGTATAATGGGGTATAGTGGGGCTTTCCCTGGTGAAGCCCTGCCTGGGAACAGCAGCGGTCGTGCCCAGAGTCGGGGGACTGTGCGTGTGGAAAATGCCCCTTTTCTCCATCCCTTCCCCTGAAGCCTCGGGGGTACATGGGTACATGTACCCACAACAGGGTGGGCTCTACTCTGGCACAAAGTCCTCTCGGATTACAAAAAGCTTTTATTTCTGGACACTAATATTTGATCCTGTCTCGTCACAGGATTAAGCAGGAACGAAGGAACTCAATCAGCTCTAAATCAGCATTTGAAATCCGGAGTAAGAACCTGTCTCTAGCTTTCACAAAAGCAGAGAACCGAGCATCAACAGAACAAATCATCAAATAGTCAGAGCAGAAGTCAAGAGTATTAAACGAGGAAGCGGCTGAGGAGCAGAGAGTAAAACGTCCCTTGGAGCTCACACTTGTCCACAAATAAACCCTCACTAGCAGCTACGGTGCCCACGTGAGTGTGTTCATCACCCGTCCCACTGTACCTTGCTCTGCCCAAACGGGAATGTTCCCATGCAGAGCAGAACCCACCCCGGCAGTTCCACTGTTGCTTCGGCCGGCAGGAGCAGGGCAGGGATCGTGCCCCTGTACTCGGCACTGGTGTTCGCACCTCGAATCCTGTGTTCGGTGTTGGGCCTCTCACCGCAAGAAGGACGTTGAGGTGCTGGAGCGTGTCCAGAGAAGGGCAACGGAGCTGGGGAGGGGTCTGGAGCACAAGTCTGATGAGGAGCAGCTGAGGGACCTGGGGGTGTTCAGTCTGGAGAAGAGGAGGCTGAGGGGAGCCCTCATCGCTCTCTACAGCTGCCTGAAAGGGGGTTGTGGTGAGGTGGGGGTTGGTCTCTTCTCCCAAGTAAACAGCGACAGGACAAGAGGAAATGGCCTCTGGTAGTGCCAGTGGAGTCTTAAACTAGATATTAGGAAAAATGTCTTTACTGAGAGAGTGGTCAAGCATTGGCACAGGCTGCCCAGGGAGGTGGTGGAGTCGCCATCACTGGAGGTGTTCAAAAACAGGGTAGACGTGGCACTTGGGGACATGGTTTAGTGGGCACGGTGGTGTTGGGTTGACAGTTGGACTTGATGGTCTTAGAGGTTTTTTCCAAGCTTAATGATTCTGTGTGTGATTTATGGAGAAAGAAACTGGATCTGCAGGGATTAGGTGGCTGGAGAACGGTGCAGACAGCAGCTGTTGAATATTAAATGGTGGGATAAAAAGGTAATCTATGATCACAGAATCACAGATGATGGGCTGCCTGAAGTGGAAAGACCATGGATTTAATTTTCCGGGTCAGCCTGAGAAGATGTTCTGAGTTTCTGCTTGTATTTTTCTGTAGGTGGTGCCTTTTTATAAACAACCAAACCTCAGATGACAATTTGGGTTTTCTTATTGAGCTTTCTTTTCTCAGAAGGATTGTACGCACTGCTGGCAATAAAGCACAGAAGATCTTTGCACAGTAGGATCCTAAGAACTTGCAGTTAAAATTTTCTTTTTGCTTTCTTTACACCTCTAGCTAAATGCTAGAAAGGACGTTGTCCTTGGAGTTGGACATTGTGCCCTTTCCAAAGCAAAATATTGCTTGACACTAATGAATCCATTCGTTTCAGGTGCTTACACAGAATTAATTATTTTTAGTGCATTTCTTGCTAAAAGATCCAGAGAGAAACAAGCAGTGGTTTAGGTTTCACTATATTCTGGCATTATTTCGAGCTACTTCCACATCATGCCTTTGAGCTTGACAATGTCTTTAAATTCTGACTGTCACCTTTCAAACTGGTGAAAGCTTAAGATCTTCCCCACCCAAAAGTGGGAAAGTAGTATGAGAACACATGTATTCTCCGATTTGTAAATTCTTGACGTGCGGTGCCTTTCTGTTTGTGGAAAGAGAAGATACTTAAAATGGGAAAGACTTTTCAAACACTTTTTAATTTTTACATTTTTTTTCAACGTTATGGTGCTTAGAAATTTAAGTAACAGATAACAGCCTTCTAGAAACTAGGGGAAAAGTAAATATAATGGCTTTCATTGAAATGGCTGTGTTTGCTTTTCTATAGCTTTACACCAAACTTAGTCTTGATTCTCTGCTCTGCAATACGTAGCCACTTGGTGGCAATATTGTTCCTTATTATAGAAGACTTTTGCTAACTGCATTTTCTCATAAAAACTAGTTAAACTTTTGGGGTCTCTTTGAAACAGTTTCTACACATGAATGAAAACAGGAACAAGTAGGATTTTTTTTTTAATGACTACAATATTATGGAGATTTATCATAATGGGCCAGCTTCTCTGGGTCATGATTTTTCATCTCTCTTTAAAGTGAAAAATGTGTAAAACACAGGGAAATGTCTCTGAACCCATTTTCAAGTATTCACACACTCCGAGTCAATGGGTAGAATACTAATAAAGGAAAAGTGTTTTGTATGGAAATGCTCGATCACAAGTTAAAGGTTAAGGATTCATTTTTATGCGCCGTAAGAATGAATGCATAATTGGTATCTGCTAATTCAGAAAGATGAGTGATGGATTAATAACTACGAGACCAAAAGGTATGACAGAGAAGATGGCATGGTTAGTTTTTTTAAAAAATAAGAAGTTCCCTAGGACATCTACCATTCGTATTTCTTCTTTCCTTCTCAACGCTTTTCATGCTTCCTTTTTACCTTGGGTGACCTGAATGAGGGGGGCTCATCACCACAGGACAACCGTGTGTTCTGCAGCATGAATCAGTTCGAGCGGGCAGCTCCAGGCAGCAGCTTCCAGGTGATGGTGCCCGTGCTGGAAGTTGTGCTGTACAATAGGATTTAGGCAAAGGAGAGAGTGCGAGCCCTTGCGATGACATTAGCTGTTGGCACGATGTGAGTTTGGAGTTTGGACAGCAACTTGGAAAGTTTCTGGCCTTCGAAGTACAGATTGCGATATTTCTGAGTAATGATACTCAGCCAGTTGTGAAGACATGTTCTTTTACAGAGAAATTAAAAGGAAGATTACCATAGTATACTGAAATGCTGTCTTGGAAGTTGCATTTCAAAGCATAAGCCCTCCCAATGTAGGTATGAAATTAAAGCAATAATAAAAGTACTCAGAGTCATTAAATTGATAACATTGTCTCTCTCTGACATCCCTGCCTCAAATCATCTGTTTTTATCTTCTGCCTCGTAACATGGAAGAAATGCTTCTGGCTCATGCTGTAGAGGGGGCGAGGCCCCAGCCAAGGTCCAGGTCTGACCCTTTGGTGGAGCAGGGACTTGCATCAGGTTGGCGGGACTCCTGGTGTCAATGCCCTGCTGCCTGCGGTTGGCCTCCCTGCGTCCCTTCCTCCTCCTCCTCCTCCTCCTCCTCCTGGCCTGCCGCTGTGCTGTGGAATGAACCCACAGGGGTGTCTGTGGCCGGCCACCTCCTGCAGAAGCGCTTTTGTCTCCTTGCCCCGCTCACCGGTTATGCCCACGCACATCTTCCGCCTGCCGTGCTCAGAGGAGGGGAGCGCATCTTTCGTTTTTCGCCCTCTTGATCTGCAGCCGCCTACGCAGGCAGCAGCATTACGCCTTCGCCCAAAACGCGTCGCCGGCGGTTCTGCTGACCCTTGTGGAGATGGCTTCTTTTCACTGTAGTGTCAGAATGGCAATTATCACTGGGTTGAGAATAGGTCTGTTCAGGAAATCCGCTCTTTCTGCTTTAAATATTCTTTAAATTGTGTGAAAAAAGTTAAATACGTTTTTAGTTAAACCTGGAAAATTCATATACGCCCCTGTCCCCGTCCCCAACTGTATTTATCAAAATGTAGCTTTCACTGGAAAAAACTTTTTTTTTCATTTTCATTTTGTGAGAAACCTTTATTTTAATATTTGCCAGAAATAATTTCAGGGAGTCTATAAATCTGGAACACTGTATTTCCTCTAATCCTACAGTGCATTAGATGGTGCAGCTGATTTAGGGTTTGGGGAAACCGAAATCCCAACGGTTGCTGTTAGATTTCTGGAGTATTTCCAGAGTAATGCAGATACACTTGCTTGGTGGTGGCTGGGTGTCTGCTGACCTTCATGTCTGGTGTGGGTTGGCTGCGTGGTCTTAGGAATTCACAGAATCATCAAGGTTGGAAAAGCCCTTTAAGATCACCCAGTCCAGCCATCAACCCAACACCACTATGCCCACTGAACCATGTCCTGAAGTGCCACAACCATAATTCCCATCATAATTTTCTCTTACAGGGCAATCTCCTCTTTAATATATTGATAAGTTAAAGCATTATTTAAAGGTACTTTGAAATGTTACCTCTAGTAACTGGTTTCATGCCTAATACACTGTGAATGAAATGGTTTTGTCACAAGGACTGTGTCTTCCTGCCACGATTTCTTTTCTCCCTCTCGTTTCATGCCTAGAAAAGGCACAGGCATGAGTGGTTTGCATTTGGGTTGGCTCTCGGGCGCGTGAGGGGAAGGCACGGCAGGTTATCGCAAAGTCAGACATGTTAATGAATTGGACTTGAAAATAGGCCGATGGACGGCAGTGAGGATCTTCCTGTGGGGCTGGAGAGATGCGGGTAACGCCGGTGCCGCGCTGCTCTTGCCCTGGCATGGTACAGCGGCGCTT
>NW_010547928.1:0-3021 GCF_000687285.1 Phaethon lepturus | reverse complement strand
CGCGGGTGTTTACCCAGCGCGGCGGTGAGTCACGGGTGCCGGGCTCCACCAAAGCCACCTCCGGCAGCTTCCCCATGAATCACTGCAGCCTGAGAAGACTCGCAGCAATTCCTGGGCCACCAGGAGGATGATCTCATTGCCTACTGAGGGGAATAAAGATAAAGTCACGTGGAGCTCTGCTCTCAGAGCCGGGGAGAACGGCACCCCAGCAAAGAGCTTGCAGGTGACCTAACCGGGCACGTGATTCGGTGTTACGGGACCAAAGGAGGCAAAGATCCTTCTTGCAGGGAAGGAAGGAAGAGACTGCAAGATACATGCAAGTAATTTGAGGTGACTTCCGTAACAAAACCTGTAAGGCAAGGAGGAATGATATGGTACAGGGTCCACAAAGGACTTAGTTTTAAGTATTTCTCTTTGCATCATCTGTTTTCATTTACTTTTATGATTCTCCAAGTGGTATTGCTTATCCTGGGTGATCACAACTAGAAGCCCAATGACGTAATCTTTGCATACCATGTCCTGCCCGTGGAGCTGAGTTACTGCAATACTGGTTCAAACTCACACGCCAAACCCAGCTGAAGGATTTACTCAAGTTTAACTCCAGCTGAAATGAAGTGCTTTTGCCTCATCAAAAAAATTAATTCATGGCAGTTTTCAGTTTCCATTGGATTTGTCATTATTTCAAAGAGGTTGCTGATTTCTGAGCAGGCGGCAAGTGGTCTTTTCTGATTTCAAATATAAAAAATAATAACCCTGTGCTCCTCCTCCTCAGACAAATCTTGAAATGCTATGGAGATTGCTAGTTATTTATTTTAAATGTGTGGTCTTGTAAAATCAAGACCAGTGCAGAAAACTGGTAGATTTTTCTATCATCTTGAAATCGTACAAGGCCGAGAATTTTACAGAAATTAAAAATCAACTTGTGTTTTGTCAAGAAAGGGGCGGGGGTTGGATTTGATGAAGCTGAAATGTGCATCTGTGACAGTGAAGCAGCTCAAAGCTGCTCCTTGCCTCTGTTGCTGGCAGCTGGATCTGAGACCTCAGGAGGAAAAGGAGGAAACTTCATCTGAGATCCTTGGGGTTTCAAGGTGCCGCATCTGCTGGCATACGCCCGGGCTGCGGGAAGCCAGCGGGCTGCAGTGAAGAGCAGTTGGCAGGGAGTGACTCCAGCACACGCTCGCTCCTGGAGCTGTGAGCGTGATGGCCATCATCCCTCTTCCTGGGCAAGGCATCCCCACATGTTGGTGCTAATTGGATAGCACCGACTGTCCCCAGAGTAATATTTTGTCAGTTGCTTTGCACTCCTTGACTCTGTTAGCTGTATGATGGTGGCTAACCACATTTCACAGCGTGATAGGACTGAAGAAACCGATCCCAGGTGGGAGTTCCTCACTGTAGACCATCAGACCGTACCACGAAGCTCACCCCGGCTCCCGTTCATTGATTTTCCCTTCCCCAGGCCCCACAATGGCGTGCATAATGGAAAAGCCTCATGAAAATCTCAGCTGAGGATGAACATGGTTCTTCTCCCAAGTAACTAGTGATAGGGCGAGAGGAAATGGCCTCAAGTTGCATCAGAGGAGGTTTAGATTAGATATTAGGAAAAATTTCTTCACCAAGAGAGTGGTCAAGCATCGGAACAGGCTGCCCAGGGAAGTGGTGGAGTCACCATCCCTGGAAGTGTTCAAAAAACATGTGGATGTGGCCCTTCAGGACATGGTTTAGGTTGGACTTGATGGTCTTGAAGGTCCTTTCCAACCTTAGTGATTCTGTGATTCTATGGAGATTCTCAGCAGCACGTTGGTCCAAAGGTATCAAGCCCTGCATTTGAAGTACTTGTGAAAATTGGTCTGGCATGTTTTCTTCCTCCTGTTCAGCTTTCCAGTCTGGTTTTGACGTTGGTCCATCTTTGGGGCAACCCAATTGCTTCCCTGGTAAAGGGGACAGGCTGCTAAACGGAGGCAGAGGAGCCCTCTGCACCTGCGGGATGCACCGCGTTACCTGGGATGCTCTCTAATGATTTTGCAGGTAAGATGGGAACTATCAGATAAAAGGCTCTTCGCCCTTTCCAGAGCGGCCGCTTTGCTAGCGCAAGCGTGCATCGGAGCACGGCCCAAGCCAGAGCCGGAGCACCGAGGGCACTATTCACACGGCCTCCGTGAATACCGGCTCTGTTCCGGCTTGCAGGGTTTTCAGGAAGCGAGCTGCAATCACGATGACATCAGGCAGCCACCGCCGAATTCGGGCTCGGTGAACTCTGAACGCGCCCGCTCCTTGGAGGTGAATCTGGAGCCTTTTTAAAGGACTTTCCTCAGCCGCTGCGCTCGCTCCTTTGAGTCATAACCGCAGCGTGCGCGGCGCTGCCCAAACGCAGCGAACGACGCAAGGCTCGCTCTTTGAGAGAGGTGTCTCAACAGCTTTCAGCGCGCTGCGTTGGGTAATCTTGGAACTGCTGCTCTTATCCTACTGAGCAGGTTTTAAAAAGTCAGAGCGCGTGTGCATGGGAAGGGGCGCGGGGCGGTCGCTGCTCCCCACGTCCCACCCCTGCGGGAGCTGGAAGTGCGGCACCCGCAGCTGGTTCCCTGAGCTGGCCCTTGCTCTCTGAAAGCTTTAGGGATGGGGAGGTGGGCAAAGGAGCTATTTCTTTGAATCATGACTATAAATGAAAGAGCGTTTTTGAGATGTTCTCCAGTGAAGTGGCTGAAAAGCAAAAGCGTTTGGAAATGTTCTGAGCACAGAGGAAACAAGTTGTTTATTATCCCGCGGCTCTCTCGGGCCTGCTTCATGCACAAATATGGCCAAAAATTACTTTTGAAGAGCTACATAGTGATGGGGAAGGACAAAGAAGCAAGGAGATCTGCTGGTCGGCTCCCCAGAGGGGAAGAGGAGCCGGGGAGGGGATGCTGTGGAGAGGGGATGCTCCCGAGGGGACCGTAGGCGGCCGGAGATGAAGCACCGCTCACGTATCCCCGATATTCACCGTAGTGCAGCCAGAGGAGGCTGCTGTCAGTCCTTCGCCGA
>NW_010547927.1:1566-2028 GCF_000687285.1 Phaethon lepturus | reverse complement strand
TATTTTAATTCCCTACCACTTTGGTTACATAGACACAGACCTCCACTGCCATACTGTATATAGATGGACAGCCACCCTCACCCTTGTCCCCTAGAAATGGAAAGCAGAGCTTCTCTGAGACCCTCCATGAGGTTCCTCCAAGTGTTTGCTGTTGCAAAAGGGATGTTATTGTCCCCTTTTTCCTCCTTGAGGTCTCTTTCCATAACTGTTTCATTTATCTGTCAATCCTATGGATGTCTTAACATTTTGATTTGGGTTTTGGAGTTCCTAATTGCTTTTGCTTTGTAAATTTAAGAGGCTTATCTGACAGGAGGCTGACACACTCTTGCTCATGGTTCTATCGCTTAATTGTAGAAGACTCTAGTTTAAATGTAGGAATCAAATAGAAAGCTGACTGGTGGTGTTTCTAAGAAAAGCAGAAACAAACCAAGCAAGACTAAGCAGAAAAGCCAAGAGGGCCTC
>NW_010547927.1:0-1535 GCF_000687285.1 Phaethon lepturus | reverse complement strand
GGGGGGGAGGGAATCAAACAGGCTGTGACACTTCCCTAAATGCTGTAGTCACAATTCCAAACCAGGCAGTTGCCTGACTTATAAAACATTCTATCAATAGATCTACACAGTTTCATAAGAAGGCTGAAGAGTTTTGAACAATGTTGACCGGTGAGGAAGGAAATGGAAAACGAGCTAAAAGATAACACCAGATAATTAAAGAAAAAACCCTGCTGCCTTATGTTTCTATGTTTGGTAAAAGTAATATGTATAAAGATATATATTAAAATATATTCTAAAAGGATAGCAATTACCTTTTTGCACATGTATTGAGTACACTTTCTAGGGCATGAGGGAGGAGTCGTAAAGAACTACGTAAATTTCTTACCCCAAAAATGTGTGAGCCATTAAGATTAATAAATAAGAAAAATGCAAGGAGGGTGGAGGGTTTGCTACTGAAACAGGGGGTGCAATTTTTTCTGTTTTCCAGAGAAGTTACATAAAATTATGCCAGTGAAGGTCTTCTATAATCATACAAGTTCTCAGAATATGAAGTTTGAATGCAAATTAAAACAGAAACCACATAAAAAAAAAAAATTCTGAAAAAGTCTTCAGGAAATCCTAATTTTCACATTTCTTGAAGATTTATTTATGGTTTATTTCAATACTGCTCTGTTAAATGAAAAAAAATATTTATTATTGCCAAATTCACCAGAAATTTGTGAAAATCTGTGTTGTTAAGAAGAAGAAAGGAAAACCCCAAGTAGCCCAAAACACTTTTATTTTTCCTAATTGTGATATTGTTTTTAATCTCAGTATAAGTTGAATATTATCTGTGTCAGGTAGTAAAATTGTTTAGGTTGAGCAAGTCTGCCTTAAGCCAGGGAAGTTAGTAATGTCAAACATTGATCTGTATTTTGTTGTTAACCATTTAAAATGAGGACATTCCTATTTTAAATGTCCCCTGTTTAGTAAGGAGATAACCCAAGTATTAGAGTGAGAGTATTGTAATGGTCTTTTTTGTTTCCATTAAGGTGCTTAGCACGAACGGGTCTCTTGCTTCCCCAACAGGAAGCATTCCCAGAACATGATGTTGCTAATTGTGCTGCTTCCTTATTGTCTGTTCTCTTAGAGAATTTATTTTAGGCTCTCAGCCTTTCTCAATACAGTCAAAAATATGCTTGATAGGTAAGGGTATAACAGACAGATGTATGTGTCTGCCTTTGTGTGTATATGTGTCGTGAGAGACAAAAAAACCCACAAAATGGATCACGTTTTAAGCCACATGAAGGAAATACTGTGTTACGGCTAAAAAAATAAAAGAAAAAACTTTTGTTTTCGTGTGGGTTCAGCGTTTCCTTCCCCTCCTTTAAGCAACACATAGAAGGACTTAGTAGCGGAAAAGGAGCTGTAGGTCAAAGCGGACAAGGCTGGCAGAGATTATTTGAGCATACCCGAGGGGTCTCTATGCAGGCAAATGCTCAAAACTGAAAAAAACACAAGAAAGCAACACAAGAAGGGTTCGAGGCGCAAACGAAGGCGGGTGGGAGGGGACG